>NW_017537100.1:197508-198803 GCF_001853355.1 Bactrocera latifrons | reverse complement strand
CTGTACCCACAAATAATTCTCAGTGGTGTACGTAGAAATGTACTCGGGACCCTTCTAGCCCAAGAAACGGAATTCGGTTGGATTCTCTGCGGACCACCCCAGAAAAACCCTTMTCACCCTCAATAATGTCATTTTTCAATAAGATGACCCCAAACAACTTGCTCACACAATTTTGGGAAGTTGAAGAGGTTCCAAGAAAGCCTCTACCCTCAACTTCAGATATAGTTTGCGAGCAAATTTATAAAAATACAACCCAAAGAAACTCAAATGGGCGCTATGTGGTAACATTACTCTTTAAAAACCCAGAAAACATAGAATTGGGTAACTCAAGACACATAGCTCTAGCTCAATTTCTTAGAAATGAAAAATAAAGGCGGAATACGACAAGGCCATCAACGAGTATTTGGAACTCAGTCATATGACCAAAATATAATACGACCCTGCGGATAATACGAAAACGTATTATCTGCCACATCACACAGTCATCAAACCGGATCGCATAACGACTCAACTCCGAGTGGTATTCAATGCATCATGCCCCACCTCGAACAGGAACAGCCTCATGGCTAGACCCATTCTAATCCTAGTAGTAAAATGGCGAATGTTTCGAATTGTATTCAACGCAGATATTCAAAAAATGTATCGCCAAATACTTGTTGAAAGCAAACACACTCCGTTTCAAAGAATCTTATTTAGGAAAYYCCCTAACGACCCTATAGAAGATTTTGAATTACAAACTGTTACGTTTGGTATTAACTGTGTCCCATATTTAGCTATCCGTACCCTCCTCAAAGCGGATGATGTACAAGGAACCCACCCACTGGCGACAGAGATACTTCGAAACGGAATGTATGTTGATGATGTACTTGCAGAAGCACATGACGTACTAACGGCGATAATGTCACGAGATGAACTCACTTCATCCTTGAAGTCCGCAGGATTCGCTCTACGCAAATGGACCTCAAATGACCCAAAAGTTTTATCTGGAATCCCACAAGAACAYCTATTGGATACCAACTCACTCAGTTTACTAGAATCCAATAACAYAAACACACCAGGAATGCGAAAAAAGATGCGTTCTTTTTTCTCATCAACCCTACTCCGGATAAAACGTCATATACTAAAAAAGAAGTACTATCGATTATAGCAAAATTGTTCGACCCAGCTGGTTGGCTCAGCCCCGTTGTAGTCACAGCAAAAATAATAATGCAACAGATATGGCTGGATAAATCCGATTGGGATGAATGTCTGAAACCCTTAACCCTCCATCGATGGAAAATATTCATAAAGGACTA
>NW_017537100.1:182734-197263 GCF_001853355.1 Bactrocera latifrons | reverse complement strand
TTACCAAGACTAGAACTTTGCGGAGCTGTTCTTCTGGCGAATCTAGTGGATGCGACCCTACCCTAACTAAGGATAACCCAATACCGCACTCACCTTTGGACGGATTCCACAATTGTTCTTTCATGGCTTAGCAAACCCCCATGCACATGGTCAACCTTTATATCTCACCGAATTGCCTCAATCGCAGAAAAGGTTGGAACCGAAAATTGGATTCACGTGGAAAGTTAAGACAATCCGGCAGATCTAGCTACTCGCGGAAGCATACCTCTGGAAATGGTTAACAATGACCTCTRGTGGCACGGACCCCAATGGCTAACACTCGACCCGATACACTGGCCAGTGACTAAGAAATCAATCGATACAATACTGGAACTCCGACCAATCAAGACCTTCGTGAGCACAACACAAGAGGATATGCTGGACAGATTTTCATCCTTACCCAAAGCCTTTCGAATTGTAGCATATTTGTTCAGATCCTGTTCGAATACCAATAAATCACAACAGTCATACACAACGTTGGAAATAACTCCAGAAGAGTTCAACACTACCCGCACGAAGCTAATCATTTTATCCCAAAAGAAGTATTTCCAGGAAGAGTACGAAGCTTTAACCCACAAAACCAGCCTACCCAAAAAAAGTACAATTTTGACCCTAAACCCTTTAATCGATCCCAAAAGACTAATGCGAGTTAATGGTCGGTTGAGCAATTCAGCGGCATTATCATACAGCGAGCGTTATCCGATTATACTACCCTATAGCAGTTGGGTAGCCAAACTACTCACCCAATTTACCCATCTAATAACCCTTCATGGCGGCAACCAGTTAGTCTTACGACTTATGCGTTCAGAATTTTGGATACCGAAGCTGAAAACCCTCACCAAGTCTACCATTCATCAGTGCGAAAAGCGCAACAGGGGGCTCGTTTGACACCCGCCACTGTGAGATCAGCCCGATCATGTTGTCATTGCTCAGGATAATGTCTAGGACCTCCCTGCGAACACTGGTTACGAAGGTGGGCTCACAACCCACATTCTCGATGCTCATATTGTTACTAATAATGAATTCAAGAAGTGAATCACCTCTCACGTTGCAGTCCGTGCTACCCCATTCCGTGTGATGTGCGTTGGCATCACATCCTAAAGTTGGGGGAAGATTGTTGCGTCTGCAGTATTCCACCAGACTGAGTATTGATGGGGTGGGTACTGTGGCCGTCTCTCCCGGAAAGTATGCGGAAGCGAGGACGAAGTCTAATCCTTCCTTGTCCTTCACCTGTACCGCCACCAGATCTTGCGTTAGGAACTCTGAAATACAGAAAAAGTCTATATCGGCTCTAACGACTACACAGGAGCGGGGTCTCTCGCTAGAGAGAACCCAGATTACCTTGCTTCTTTTCGAGTTGAGGCCTCTTACCTCTCCTTTRAACACCCAAGGTTCCTGGATTAGGAGGATGCTCAGGTTATCCGAGATGAACCTCTTCACGATGACAGCCGAGGCCGCCGATGCGTGATGTAGGTTCACCTGAGCCAATTCCATGCCGGCACTGGAGCCTCCGCTCTCCCGAAGCCACAGCGGCAGTCGCCTCAAGCGCTGCTGGGCGGRTTACGGGGGGAGCCGGTGCCACGGTCCACCCCGTCGTTGGTTCTTGGCTCGTCGCCGACGTTGCCTTGGGCCTCCATGGCCTCACTACAATTTGCCGAACCTGAAGTTCAGCCYGAATCCCTTTTGCCTTATTTACTTATAGGATTCGTCGTCTATCGACATGTTGAGGTTCCACCCTGAACCCTCAACGCTGCCTKCTACGACCTTCCACGCGGAGGTGCTTAAGCCATCGTTCTGGTTTCCCACCAGATTAAGCACGAATTTTGGGTTTTATCTGCGCTCTTCGGGAAGAATGCCACCATGTTATGCAGTGGTGGTATCTCCTCGCCTCTCCGTACACACAGGGCTGGACCCTTCCAACCCTCTAGCCTTGGGGCGATTTCCATCAGCCAGGTGGCCGACCTCTCCTCCTGACAGTCGACCAGCAGCATACCGCCCTTAAAGAAGATGCCGTTGAAGGCGCCAGTGTAGCCTTTGCCAGTACATAGGGCATCAACTAGGCAGTCTTGGAGAGCCGTCAGCTGCTCGGACYCTAGGGCCTCCGCTGGGTAGTTGCAAGGCAACACTGCCATCCGGATTCTCTTAACAGTCTCAGAGTAYTTCCGGCTGGCGGTTCTCGTCAGTCAGTGTGGTCTATCTCCATATACTCTCTTGGGCCTTGGTGGTTCTATGGCCGCTTTTTCTTTTCTCCGTCCGACTAGGTGCCTCTTCGGGCGCCGGCTTTGCTACGCTTCGTCCTTCCGACAAGGCAGCTTTAGCTTGACAACGCCTTTGGTTTCTGCGTCTTGTTGCAGATGAACCATTGGCCTAGCGCGTTGTGTATTATTAGGAGAGGGATTTCTCATCCTGCTCCTACTCAGAGCCCGCTTTTCCGCTGTCTCCGGTGTCATACCGTCCTGTAGGAATGTGAGGTACCACTTGAGAGTGGCTCCGCTCAATCCCGCTCTACGTGGATTGTCCTGACCTCCTGGTCGTCCTGGCTCCGGGGTACATGGAATGTTCCCTCGTTGTCGTTTTCTTTTACGCTCACCTCTTGATTCCACTCTCGTGAAACCACCCTCCTCTCCGCAGTCGATCCTGCTCGAGGGGGTTGTGGGGCCGGCGTTCGCGCGATTTGCTGTGGTCACGGTTGACACACTACGCTGAGTACCACTGCGGGAGGGCACGTCATCGTCGGCGCGATTCGCTGTGTTCGCGGCCGACCCGCTCCGCTGAGTGCCGCTGCAGGAGAGCACGTCGTCGTCGTCGCGTGCGTGCTCCTCAAAGAGTGTTCGCTCTTCCGGCGACAAGGCGTCCAAGAAGCTGAACTTTCGTCTAGCTCCTGGGCCACTCTTTCTCGTCATACTAGCGCTTCCGCCGCTGTTAGCCGTCGTTGCTGTGGATGTCGTTGCTTTGGTCGTTGTCGTAGTTGTTGTTGTTGTTTTTGTTGTTCTTGATCCATCTTGTTCTTACGACCGTTTGGCCCTTAATGTGAGCCTCCCGGTCTAGTTTTAGTAAGGGGAAATCTAAAGTCCGCAGCGCCAGAGCCCCTTGACGCAGGAAATCCACCGTTACGGCCCGGTGTTGGGAAGGCTCCGTACGAATACAGCCGAATTTACCCCCTGGCTGCAAATCATCCAATGGGCACGGGTCGCATAACACCCTGGATTAGGAGGTGGTAGCTCTTGGTCGCCTCGCACATGGAGCGTCTGCCAGCCCTCAGGAGAGATGCTATGCAGTATCACCCCTGGTGGTTGGGAGATGCCGTGCTGTGCTGGGGTTGAAGCCCCTGTACCTCGACAAGGTGCCTACCATTCGCAGAGGCCACCCCCTAAATAGTACCTTAGAAGTCTCCATTTGCCACATTGTTCCTGCATTACATCCACATATTAATGCTACACRCCGAAAATCGTCTCATGCAGCATGTGGTTCAACAAGAACATTACATTCCACGAATAAAGCCCCAAATCAAGAAATGCATTTTCCTGTGCAAGATCTGCACTATGCATAAACAGAGAATGCGAACGCAGATTATGGCAGCACTTCCACCTGAACGCTGCAACTTTGCTCTGCCTTTTACCACTACGGGTGTCGATTTTGCTGGTCCTTTTCAGATAAAGGCTTCCATGCTAAGATCTCCTAACCTCATGAAAGGCTATGTAGCTGTTTTTTTCTGCTTCACAACAAAAGCATTGCACCTTGAGCTATGTACTAGTCTGACCAGGGAGGCTTTTCTTGCTGCCTGTGCTCGCTTCGTCGCACGACGTGGGTTTCCTTCAAAAATCATGAGCGATAATGGCAAAACATTAATTGGAGCTCAAAGAGCTACAGAAAAAGAGTTTGTGGAGTTCATGAAAAAAGTCTCACCTGACATTGTTCAAAAATACGTTCGTCAAGGTATAAACTGGCAATTCATCCCCCCAAGCGCTCCTCAAATGGGTGGTTTATGGGAATCAGCTGTAAAAAGCTTTAAATCTCATTTCAAGAAGCTCACTGGCAACSTCAAATTCAATTATGAAGAATTCACGACATTGTTAACCAGAATTGAAGCCGTTCTCAACTCACGGCCTCTCGCTGTACTCTCGCAAGACCCCTCAGACTTTGCTGCCCTCACCCCAGGGCATTTTCTTATAGGATCGCCCATTCTCGCCACACCTGAGCCAGGCGTGGAGTCGCCGTGCTTATTAAACAGATGGGAACGARTTAAAATTCTCCATCATAATTTCAGCCGCCGATGGAGGGTGAGTATTTAAAGGACCTTCACAAAAGGTATAAATGGAAAATCCCAGAATAGGTGCCAAAGCTTGGAGATTGTGTCCTAGTTGACGACGATTGTCTCCCCCCACAGAATGGCGGCTTGGCCGCATAGAGAAACTTCACTGCCGTTCAGACGGTCATATCCGAGTCGTTGATCTCCATACGGAAAATGGAACGCTAACCCGGCCACTTGTTAAATTATGTTTCTTGCCAACTGCCGCTACTTACGAAAACGTAAATAATAACCACTCACTCAATGCGACATCGACGCGCAACCAGATAAGACCACAACCTCACCGCCCCACCGGCCTGACGTCGAAATGAATGCAAAGAAATAAAAAAGGCACCACTGAATACAACACTCCACATCARAAAGGCATCACTGAATACAACACTCCACAGCAAAAGGGCATCATTGATCCTCTCCACACAAAACTGATTGTTTGTTTCGTCTTTTCCACTTGGTACAAAAAAGGAGGGTGAAGCTGTGCCTGCTTTAGTTCTGTACAGTCCAAAAAAAAGCACTCACGCCTCCACACGCGCGCACCGGTTCATTAACCAAACCGAAGATCTGGATACCAACCTTAAGGCAAGAATAAAGGGATGTTCAACTTATTCCATTGTGAGAGCGCCTCAAAATAAACGTTTTTTATAACACTTTCCATTATGGCCAGATCGAACAAAATAAGAATTTTTGGGCATTTCAAATTAAACCACCCAACATTTACATTTTTTTTGGGTCTTGAACGATGCAACAAATCCCTCCATTTGCACATTTTTATTTGGTAAGATTTCAATTTGGCCATCGCTCGTTTCCAATTGATAAACGCCAAAACCTACTGAACTCGATCAGCTGTTAAAGTTCAGTAGGTTTTGACGTTTAACAATTGCTCTCTAACTTCCAGAGTAATATTGAGATATGGGATTTTACCAAAATGGCGTTTTTTGGGTCATTTAGAGAAACCTGCACCACCTCCCTTACACAATTTTTACTCAAGTTGCATAACCATTGTAGAACCAATAAGTGAACAAAACTATTATACTCTGTATAATAAATAATTGGTATTTATACCGCGAGCGACTGGTACTAGCAATGATCAAATAGAAAAACTTCACTGTACTCTCATAGAAGTAGCGCGCTGCGACATACTCCAGATTCCATAGCGCGATAGGGACTTTCATACAGATCAATAAACTTTCGAAATTTTTTGTTTTAGATCAAAAGTGCGGCCGCGATCGTGGAAAAGGGTTTTTCTTCAAATTCGATTGTAAACGGTTATACGGCTACCCTGGTAAAGTATTTTATACATTTTGCATAACATTTCATTAAGTTCAAAGCATGAAAGCTCAGGTCATGGGTTTTTGGAAAAATGTCGTAAAAGTGGCGAAAAAAAGCGTTAACCGGTTGGGTTAAAAATAAACTTAACTGGACGCGACTCGAAGTTTACCCAGATTGAACCTAATGGTTATTAAGCAGCAGCCGTGATGAAAAGATAATAATGGTATTGGGATGTATTTCCCAGTATCAAAATTGCATTTACAAATGGGAATCAATCTAAATATTAGAGGATTCAGTGAAATATAAAAATATTATAAAAGGAACGGTGGTACCCTCTTCTTCTTTGTTGGCCTAGACAACGCTTACGCGGTTATAGCCAAAATTACAAGCGCGCTAGGCGTTTTTTATTTTTTGCAATTTGGCGCTAATTCGAGATATAAAGTGCAGCCAAATGCAAATTATTTTTAGTACGGCTTATTTTATTTCGATTCATTAATTCGTTAAAGAAAATCACTCAAAGTATACAAATTCACCGCCTCTGTGCAGTAAAAAACGCATGCCAACAAACACAAGGAAGGTTCGACGGCAAGAAGCTGCAATCACAACAGACAACCAAACGATTTTCTACTCGGCTTGCATTCTGCACGACTAGAGAAGGTACCATCTTCTATAAGAGTGTACAGTTGCTGGCGTATGCCGATGATATTAATATCATCGGCCTCAACACCCGCGCCRTTAGTTCTGCTTTCTCCAGACTGGACAAGGAAGCAAACCAAATGGGTCTGGCAGTGAACGAGGGCAAGACGAAATATCTCCTGTCATCAAAGTCGTCGCACTCGCGAATTGACACTCACGTCACTGTTGACAGTCATAATTTTGAAGTCGTAGATAATTTCATCTATCTTGGGACCAGCGTTAACACCACCAAGATTGTCAGCCTGGAAATCAAATGCAAGGAGTTACTTCTAACTGAGTAGGCAATTGAGAAGCAAAGTCCTCTCTCGACAAGCAAAAACCAAATTATATAAGTCATTCATAATTCCCGTCCTGCTATATGGTGCAGAGGCTTGAACGATGTCGACCACTGATGAGTCGACATTGCGAGTTTTCGAGAGAAAAGTTCTGTGAATGACTTATGGTCCTCTGTGCGTTGGCCACGGCGAATATCGTATTCGATGGAGGAAACAGCGGAAGAGGAAGACCTCCACTATGTTGGAAGAGCCAGGTGGAGAAGGACCTGGCTACGATTGTAAGATCCAATTGGCACCACGTAGCGAAAAGGAAAAACGACTTGCGCGCTGTTGTTAACTCGGCTATAATCGCGTAAACGGTGTCTTCGCCAATTAAGAAGAAGAAGAATAATGTCATTAATAATTGTATATCCCATGTATTAAATTTCGCCTCTTCGGTTGATTTTMAGTCGCATATCGGTCAACTCACGGTAAGTGGTCCAGGAAAATTTCGAAAATTTTCCGATTTTGAAATGTAGCAGTTCATTAGGAAGGGGACCAGATGCATATCCTGTGATATATTTMAATATTTCGTCAAAATTATTTTTTTGTTAAAGATATTGAAGGTTGAAATTTAGAGAACGATAGAATTATAAAAGTATTTTCTTATAAACTACTGGGGATAAATCGATGAGTAATAATATTTTATATAATTTTTTGTCAAACAATTGCAAATTTTTAAGTATTCTTCACTCTAAAAAAATTAAAAAGTAGGTACACAACGCGGAACATAGTCACCTTTCATAATCCGCAACAAAATTTGTGTTCATTCCTACCATTCCAATGATATTCAATTCTTTGTCCTCCCTTTGTTTTTTTTTTTTTTTTGCTTGAATCTTTTTGAAAAATATCTAACAATATGTCCCCAAGTTATAGATGGAAATATTATTAATTGAAAATATATAAATCAGAAGTTTTTTTTTTGATCGTTTTCTCTTAAAGTCATTATCGTTAGTTTCGCGTGTTACCGGTCGACAATATTCTGCCGCCATATTTATTTTGTTTTTGATATAAATATTTGTTCCTTACAAGTATTCTGATATACGCATACACATGTATATAAAGCTTTAATAGATTTAATAATAAAGGAGTTATTAATAGTCTGATATTTTTGTTTTCTGTTTAAACAAATACTGCTGCAATTTACCCCAGTTTCATTATTTTTTTTTTAATTTGCCAATGACCGTAGACAGAATATCATTTAAATACTTAAAGAGGTTGATATAAAAAATTTAACCCAATTATAACAATTATACTATACTGAAGAATTAGATTCAAGAAAATGATATTATTCGTAAACCAATTGTTTTGAAACTGGAGCAAACCGTCTATTACAAAAGCCATCAGAAGAGACAAAGAATATAATTTAAACATAACATAATTGTTATAATTGGTTTACATTTTTTATACGAAGTGATAGATTCCTTCAAATTTACTAAAAACAATATTGGACTAAGTAAAACTGGAAATTTTATATAAATAGTTATGTCAAGAAATATACAGAAAAAATACATAAACTGGATTATCTATGTATACTCATATGTATATATAGATCCATACATATATATAATATAACAACTTACAAAATATCATATCTAGCAATTTATACGATACTTAGCATTATTTCAGGTTGTTTTAAACACTTTTAATTTCTATGAGTACCGATTATATGGTTTAATTTTGTAAGTAAAAAAAAATTAGATGCAAATATGTGTAGAAACTGTGACTAGGTAAGCAAAAAAGTAAATAAGCCTAGGGTGAACTCTGAAATCTCTTAGTTTTGCGAATTTATTTTATTTTCTCGTTAAACAGAATTTTATGYGATCTATAACCATTATGTTTATATAGTAAGAGAAATTTTTGTAATGTTTGCCGCTGACTTGAAACAAGTTATAACTAGGGACCGTAACTGTTGGTAATGAGAGTATTATAGTTTTGTTGACATAAAGGTTGTTTGTAAGTCCTAAAACTATAAGAGTCAGATATAGGGTTATATATACCAAAGTGATCAGGGTGACGAGTAGAGTTGAGATCCGGATGTCTGTCTGTCCGTCCGTCTGTCCGTCCGTCGCGTCCGTGCAAGCTGGTACTTGAGTAAAAATTGAGATATAATAATGAAACTTGGTATACGTATTTCTTGGCTCGAAGATGGGCAAAATCGGCCTACTGCCACTCCCACAAAACGGCGGAAACAGAAAACCCATAAAGTGTCATAACTAAGCCATAAATAAAGATATTAAAATGAAATTTGGCACAAAGGATCGCATTAGGGAGGGGCATATTTGGACGTAACTTTTTTGGAAAAGTGGGCGTGGCCCCGCTCCTACTAACTTTTCTATACATATCTCGAAACCTACAATAGCTATGTCAACTAAACTATATGGAGTCGTTTCTTTTAGGCATTTCCATATACAGTTCAAAAATGGAAGAAATCGGATAATAACCACGCCCATCTCCCATACAAAGGTTATGTTTAAAATCACTAAAAGTGCGTTAACCGACTAACAAAAATKTTACGRAAGAAATGTCAGAAGGAAGCTGCATCCAGGCTTTTTTTAAAAATTGAAATTGGGCGAGGCGTCGCCCTCTTATGGACCAAAAACCATATCTCAGGAAGTACTCTACCGATTTCAATGAAATTCGGTACATTATATTTTCTGAACACCCTGATGACATGTACCAAATATGGGTGAAATCGGTTCACAACCACGCCTGAAATCTCGATTATCACTCTATCATGCGAAAGTATAAAATGTTCGGTGACACCCGAACTTAGCCCTTCCTTACTTGTTCAATTTATATTGTTTCCYCACAAAATTATCGTTACATTTGGATTTTTATTTTTACCTATACAAAATAAGAGACATTTCATAATTTTTATTCATTTCTCATGTAATAATAGATATGGTGAGTTTCAAATAACTCTTATGCAAAGAAGAAGAAGAATATGAGTTGAAGAGGAAACAATATGTCTTGCTTTGGAAAATAATACTCTCACGTTATTACTTTCAAACCGCAAATGCAAAACAAAAAGCTTACTCTTCAGTTCTTATCACACAAGARTTATGAAAAACTTAACGGATAACCATATTCTGTGAGTAATAAATAAAAATTGTATTTCATAACTTTTATTATGTAAGCTGAAACATATATATTTCGTTAACGATTTTTTTTTGTCAGAATTATAAAATAACTGTTATTTTCAAACCCTGGTTATAATCGGTTATAATCTAAAAAGCATTTTATTCCATCAAAAATGATCGTAATCATTAAATTTCAGTTAGACTGTCCATCCGCTTTGAAAAAAATTTTCCATGTTAAGGCATCGAAGATGTAGAAGCAAAACATAATAGGGCGGCAAGTTGCCTAGTAAATTGAGTATACACTAAAGTTCTGTGATGATAATAATGACATGATGGACCTTTGTAACTGTTAAAATATGAGTTTCCAAAAACCAAATTTACCGCTGCCCTGACGTAGAAGATTTTATGACACCGGACATAACTCCTATTTGCTGACTTTTTTTTTAGATGGACTTCAGATCCGCACCTGCTGCATTCATTCTTAACAAAAACACTTTACCAAATTTTCATAATTTAAATAGAAGTTATAGAATCTATTTAAAATTTACCTTCCTCAAAAATCGTCAAAATATGTATCTCATCCTGATTAACTCGGTTAGACATGTGTACAGTCGTACAAGCTCACAAACCGACGCAAATACATTTGTACACACATATACTTAAGTATTCTAATGTTGGCTGTTTTAAGGCGATTGGTAAATAAAAAGAGAAATGGGAAAAACTGGAATGACAAAGAAAAGCTTATTAATGACCTATTATGCAGTGGAGACGATGTTATGTCACTCTACTGGCACATAACCAATTTGAAAAACGTTTGAGTATTTTAAGATTTTTTATGTGAAACTTTCAATGCTCTGTGTCAACGCAGTTCGATCCCTTTTGTCGCCGTATCCAATAATAAAGTTGTACTTATATGTATATGTATGTGCTTCATGCACGAGGTGTGTCCGAGGTGTGTTTTCGTTAGTTTACATTAGTGTGTCACCTTTAAAATAGTCTTCATTCGATATTATGCACTTAYGTCAGCACTTCTTCCAATCTCCGAAACACTTCTCAAACTCGATGCAGACTCATGGAGCGCTGTCTGGCGGATATCGATGGGGAATCGTTATACTTGGTATTGTTTTTGGCCAAGAATGGGCGAACATTTTATTTATAAAAGAAAAATCTCCAAGCACATAAAAACACATCTAAACTTAGCGTCTGCTACAGTTGAAAATTCTCCCGTACGTTCAGGAGCAATTTAATAAAAAAAATGACAATTGTACTGTCCAAATTGTAATTTTAMAATTCCCTTTTTTTTTTAACACCGAGCATACCATAAATGTAGGCTGGTTTCTACAGAAAAATTGTTCTACCAACTCTCTAGTCGTAGGGAAATGCTTGGTATAATATTTCTTGTAAAACTCATGAATGGGTCAGTCTGTAGCCCATCTCTCTTGTCTGATATTAATTTTAACATTCCCTCTCGCCCTACCAGGTAGTTTWGAYCTTTACTKTTAAAATTTTCTRGAAYAAATTTCGAGTTAAACGAACCATTCAGCCGTATATGTCACGATTTCAATTCTCATTCCGGCACATTTGATCTAACAGATTCACTCTTTACCATTAAAAAAATTATTTTATCTACTCTTAACAAGTAACATTTAAAAATTATAAACTTTAATCTAATTCTTAATTTTGGCTATTGAAATTTTTGTTTCTGTAGCTGARCARCTTAADATCGCAACGCTTAAAACTCCCTTGCCTTTTATGACTCGGCTAATTCCGCTCGTTCGCGGATTGCTCCCCGCGTCGGTTGGGCGGGAGGAGGGTAATCGTGGAGTATTATTATTATAAATTAATCATTACCGGTGAAAATAATTGCAAAATTCAATGCATAATCAATATTGCGTGATTTTTAAAATAAAACTTATATAACTACGGGTCCCTGTTTTAAACAAGCGTTGATTTCAACAGCGTACGTTGAACGTGGAATAAYGGAAATTGTGTCTGAAATCACCTGAGAGAAGTAACAGAGAGCCGTCAAATAATTTGTCGTTGTTTTTTTATATCATTCAATACCCTATACAATGCCTCGAACGAATGTTTTTTGCCATAGTGGATTCATGCCAAATTATAAATAAATCGTGTCTCTAATGACAGCTAAATGCTGTATCTTAGCAAAAACAAAAGGAACTGACAGCATAATGGGATCGTAAATTTTTTTTTGTTCAYCATTAAGTAGTGGAAAATTTCGAAACAGTCCAATTCGACAATGTGATACTGCATTTTACGATTTACATACATACTACGAGTATGTGCATACAGTTTGTGAATTCAAGTGAGGTGGTTGATTTTTTGGTGCGGTCCTGGCGTATTTTTTGAAACTTCCAGTTTTAACACCAATTATAAATGCCTTTCCTTTGGCTTTCGGAATCTTTAAGGATCCAAACGGACACTATACTTTAAAGAAAAGATAAGTACAATTTGAATTTTTTAACAAAAATCAATTTTTGAAAACATATTATTTTTCCCATTGAAAACAGCAATCCTAATAAAACGCGCGTTTTTCTCCTTTTTCCAATTCCCTTTGGTTTTGCCATTGCCAACTACAAAAAATATAATCAAGGTTGTAGGGGCAGTGACTGAACATACCTCTTGTCAGTAGTCAGTCTTTCAACTATTTTTTCATTGAGATATGGCCTCTGAGAGCAGTAGTGGATGTACCCCTGAGAATCCATTAAGAAGGAATTCAATAATTACGAAAATGTCTCGTAATGGGAAAATGAGTTATCCACCGCTGCTGGATCAAAAGGAAAATGCGAAAATGCCAACAACATAATTGAAGGTAGCAAACTCTCGTAAAAAATCAAAGTAGCGAAACTACCCAAAACTTTAACCAGTTGGGTAGTAAAATAAAGAAATGGAAAACATGATGGCAGGCCAAAGGCACATAAACCAGGCCATGTACGACCTGGTAGGCACCATAGTGGCGCTACATGCTAAGACTGAGAAAGGCGGAAACCTACCCAAAAGGATTATGGTAGGGAACGCAACCCAGGTTTCTCCCAGGGCTAGGCAAGTAAATACCTCGAAAAGGATGCGTGAGACAATAGGCTTTCTACCTCCCACTAAAAAGCCGAAAAATACAAATAAAATGGAGCAGCCCACCTACAGGGAGGCAGCGAAATTGATGCAAGGGTTAGACCCAGAGCAGCGGCGAAGCTTGGGTGGACGTTGTTAAAAAGCGAAGACCACTCGAAAATTAGATCGAGGCCAGATACCATCATATTGACGAAAAAGGATGGAGCATCATACGCGGATATTCTCCGGAAAGTAAAAGGTGACAGCGGCTTAGAGGAATTGGGCTCAAGCGTCAGGTACATAAGAAAAACGTTGAAAGGAGACCTGCTATTAGAGCTGAAAAACCAAGCGGATAAGAGAGACGAAGCGTTCCAAAGTGCCTTAGAAGAAGTGGTCGGTGAAATGGCTGTGATACATCCCAAAACCCACAACGTCATGATTATTTTCAAGGATTTGGATGAAATAACTTCTTCAGAAGAGATTTGCGAAGCTATGCAAAAAGAGTGTGGAATAAATAATCTGCGAAAAATAATAGTTAAGAGTATGCGAAAGACTCGAAGCGTACTCAAATAGCTGTCTTATGCATACGCGCCCTGGATCCAGTGGTCTGTATGTCGCCTCCGGGAATAATCTCCTATTCCCCGTTGCTTCAGGTGTTTCCATCTGGGGCACATGRCGCACAAATGTTCCAACCCCGACGGGTCGTCTCTATGTACACGTAGTGGAGCCGGTGGACATGTAGCGAAGTCTTGTACTAACAATSCAAGCTGCATGTTTTGCAAAGGAGTACACTCGGCCTTGAGTACTACGTGCCACAAATATCTCGAGATGGCGAAATCGAAATCAAAATCGAAATCGAATGAGGATAATACAATTAAACTATTAATCATTGCAAATCAGCACAAGAGCTACTAAAACAGRCAGTAGTTGCAAAAAACATTGAAGTCGCCTTACTAAGCGAGCAATACTCCCAGCGTTCGGAAAGTACCTAGACTACAAACATATCTGGCAAGGCTGAAATATTGTCACGTAAAGGACAACCATTTATGTCTCGCTCCAGAGGTCATAATTTTTTCACATGGGCAAATATATGAGGCATATACTTTGTTAAGATTAAAGGCTCTATAACAGTGGTCGGCATGAGAGGATCTGTCACTGTGTTGGTGAGCACGAAAAAAAGTAGCCCAGTGAGAAATTGGAATTAAAATTAAGTAAATTTTATGAGCAAAATTATAAAATAAATTATTATTCAATAAAATTTGAAAATTAAATATGTTTTCATTACATTGGAGCAAAAATATATGAAAATATTCAATAAAACTAAAAGCTATATATAAATAAACGATTATTCAAATCTCAGAGCAAATAATAAACAGATAAATAAGAAGTTCTGCAGTTTTCGAAATTAAGGGAATAATCTTAATATATAAAAATGACGTGTCACGTTGTTTAAGTTAGTCCATCGAACTTACTACTGAACCGATTTTAATGAAAATTTTAACACTGTGTGCAGTTTGGTTCAACTTGAAAGTTAGGATAGTTTATAACTATCCTTATAGTCGCATTATTTATTTATTGCAAATTATTTGTTTATTATTAGCAAAGAGCTATCCACCAGTTGGTGGCGCTAACAGCGGTATTGAGTAAGTGCGGTATGTTACAGTAGATGGCGCTACACTTCTAGCAGCTGGCGGTGTTTTTGTCCTAACAAAAGCTGCCACTTGCTAAAAACATTAAATGAAAATGTGTTGTTTGA
>NW_017537100.1:179933-181284 GCF_001853355.1 Bactrocera latifrons | reverse complement strand
GCATGTGTTGTGCATCAGGAAAAGTTCTGCTGCCACCTCTTCCCACTCCGCCGGAACCTTTAATATCGCTCCTTGCTGGCGATTCAGATAATTCAAAACTATTTTTGTGAAAGATACGCAAATTTAATTCTTGCTTCCAAATGACATCATTTGGGGCAACTAAAATTTGCGATCTCGCATACGATGGACGTAATTTTAAACCTACATTTAAAATACAAGGTCAGGTGTACCATAAAATTGGGTCATTGATGCCTGATGATAATCCCAAGTCTCTACAAATTTATTTTATGGGCAGTTGTGAAGAACGCGTGACAACTCGGTGCCAGATAATTTCATTAAACAAGCCGAGGAAAGAGCAATTGTGATATTGTTGGAAAATTGCTTAGAAACTCAGAATAAACTCATTCAATTGTTTAAAAGAGTATCACCACAATTGCTTAGTGACAACTATCAAATCGTCATCAAAGCCGACAAAGTTCGATCAGGAGAACATGCTGGAAAATTTAACGCGCCAACTGTTGATGAGGGAGCTGTTATTACTGTTGGTGATCCAGTTGAAAATAGAGCTATAAAAATTACACGGCGGGACAACACTATTAGTACGATTTCGGATCTGCACCGTTCATATGACTCACTCCAATATCCATTAATATTTTGGCAAGGACAGGATGAATATCACCTTAACATCAAACAGTGTGATCCAAATACTGGTAAATTTGACAATTAACTATTTAATTTCTTACATATGTATTACTTTTAATTCCTTATTTAATTTCTTTATTATTTTTTTTAGGTAATACAAGAGATAAAAAAGTAAGTTTAATGAACTACTAYGCAAGCCGATTGATGATTAGGAATAATCAGGATAACTATATTCTTCGATATCGTCAGCTATTCCATCAACACATTGTGGATATGTATGCTAAGATCGAAAGCGAACGCTTGCGATTTATTCGATACAACCAGCAGAAATTACGATCAGAAGAATGTATTCACTTACGGGATGCTATCGTCGGAAACATCGATGGAAATTTAAATCCCAATGACATCGGTAATGCTTTCATTTTACCTTCAAGCTACATCGGTAGTCCACGGAACATGCAGGAATACATAGAGGATGCGATGACTTACGTACGTAATTACGGTCGTCAAGATTTGTTTATAACTTTTACATGTAATCCGAATTGGGAGGATATACAAACGTTACTATTACCAGGACAACAAGCAATACATCGACATGATATAACTGCGCGTGTGTTCAAATTAAAACTGAAATCCTTAATTGATTTTATTGTTAAATATTCAGTTTTCGGTAACACACGTTGTTGGCTTTATTCTACTGAGTGGCAAA
>NW_017537100.1:177720-179564 GCF_001853355.1 Bactrocera latifrons | reverse complement strand
ATATTCACCATTACTTTCAAAAACGTATAAGGCTCATATCAATGTCGAGCTTTGCAGTTCCGTAAAATCAATTAAGTACATATGTAAATATGTCAACAAAGGTAGTGACTTGGCCGTAATTGAATTACAAAACCTAAATAAGAATGATGAAATAACACGATACCAAATGGGTAGATACATCAACAGCAACGAAGCATTTTGGCATACTCTTAGCTTTCCCATATACGAAGGATACCCTTCAGTCCAGCATTTAGCAGTGCATCTTRAAAGCGGTCAGCGTGTATACTTCACTCAAGAAAATGTTCTCCGAAGAGCGCTTGAGGCTCCAAAAACGACAGTAACTGAATTTTTTACATTGTGTCAAAAACCTGGTATTTTAGGCCAATTCGCAAAGACGCTACTATACACTGATGTTACATGGAACAAATCAGTTAAAAAATGGGAGCCACGGAAACAAGGAAAACGACACCTTTCTATTACAGGCATATTCAAAGCTAAGACAHTGGGACGACTTTACACGGTACATCCAAAACAACGTGAATGCTTCTTTTTACGTTTGTTATTGGTGAGTGTTCCCGGACCAACGTCTTTCAAATTTTTGCGGACAGTTAATGCCCGAGTATTTAATACATATCAAGATGCATGTTACGAACTGCAATTGCTAGAAGACGATAACCATTGGGACCTAACACTTGCCGATGCTGCGTTCACATCAACGCCGAATAACATTCCTCATCTGTTTGCAATTATTTTGACGACGTGTTATCCATCACAAGCAACCACTTTGTGGGAAAAATACAAAAATTGTATGACGGAAGACATATTGCACCGAATTAAACAAACAGAGCAATGCCCAAACATAGACTACATGCCAGTGATGTATAATGAAACGTTAGTGTTGATCGAGGATTTATGTATTTTAATTTCAAATTTACCACTAAATTAGTATGGTATGCCATCACCTGATCGTCCGACCACCGACTTAATTAGCATAGATTTACAACGAGAAAACCAATATGACCATGGTAGTTTAGCTACAATTATCGCGAACAGTGAGCCATTATTGACAGCTGAACAAAAAATTATTTATAATCAGATTATGCTGACTGTTGCTGCTAAACAAGGCGGCTTTTTCTTCTTGGACGTACCAGGTGGAACTGGTAAGACATTTTTAATATCGTTGATTCTTCCCAAGATACGGTCACAACCGAAAATCGCATCATCAGGCATTGCGGCTACTATGCTAGATGGTGGGCGAACGGCACATTCAGCATTCAAGTTGCCATTACAAATTCATAGCAACCCAAACGCAATATGTAACATAAAAAAAAAATAGCGCAACAGCTGCAGTGTTGCAAAGAAGTTTGCTCTACTTTCGCCGATGAGATTGACGCATGTTTAAAACAATCATTTTTATGGAGAAATGATAAAACACTTCGATTGACTATAAACATGCGCTTACATTTACTAAATGATCCATTAGCACATATATTTTCGGAACAATTGCTAGATATTGGGAACGGTACAATAGAACGGCAACCAAACACGCAATGCATTAAACTGCCAGACAATTTCTGCACTTTTGTTCATACAAAAATTTAATTGATTGAAAGTATTTTCCCGGATATACAAAATAATTATTTAGATCATAACTGGCTCAGTGGGCGGGCTATTTTGCCAGCCAAAAATGTTGACGTTGACGAAATTAACTTACAGATACAACAGTTGTTGCCAGKCCATCTGATGTCTTTTAAATCAATCGATACTGTTGTTGATGAAAATGAAAGTGTAAATTTTCCAACTGAATTTTTAAACTCTCTAGATATACCCGGAATGCCACCACA
>NW_017537100.1:163125-177495 GCF_001853355.1 Bactrocera latifrons | reverse complement strand
AACCATTTTGACTGCAAAGTTTAAAGGAGAAGTGGTCCTGTTGCCCCGTATTCCAATGATACCGTTAGAATCTACGATACCATTCAGAAGACTACAGTTTCCTATTCGTTTAGCTTTTGCCATGTCCATTAATAAATCTCAAGGCCAAACAATGTCCAATTGTGGGTTAGATTTGGATAATCCATGTTTTTCCCATGGGCAATTATATGTTGCATGCTCAAGGGTGGGAAAACCATCAAATCTATTTGTGTTAGCTCGAGACAGGTTAACCAAAAATATTGTTCACCGATTAGTGCTTAGTTAAATTAAAATGTCTATAATTCAAAAAAATAAATACTACTATTAAAAATTAAGAATTATCTATCCTAAGATTATAAAATTAAATGTTACATGTTATCAACTAACAATTTTGTAATTAACTTATTTGCTAAAAATTTGAATATAAAATCAGAAATGAACTATTTTATGAAAATTTGTGCTTATTATCAACTCTACGAAAATTTTCATCAATAATTTTAAAAATTTTGTCCTCCAGTTCAAATCTCAATCCCGTGGATTTTTATACCAGATATATGTATACTAAGGTTTCCGTCTTTATTCATAAATAATAATTTCACTGTAGTGAATAGTTTACTTCAACACAGCAAATCTAAAAGTGAGGAAATGTTCATTCTGAGAATTCGAATGATTCAAACCGATTTATCGTTTAAGTTCAAAATTTTACAGTTTCATATGTACATACATAGGTATGTATGTGGCAAGTTAGTGTGTTGGGGAGCCATCTTCTTTATTTGTTTACACGCTACACAACAAAACAAAGAACGAACTTCGCCAAAAATATTTAAATTGATCAGAGACATTATTCCCTGAATATATTAAAATTCCGTACAAATTAATGGCCTTGAACAGAGTTCAGAAAGCGTTTTAACTATTTCAAATAAAAATTGGGCGGGGTGAAGTTCGCCGGGTCAGCTAGTACTTATATAGAAATAAATATTGTACCGTTTCTATCCGTATTATCGTAAATAGTATACGGATGAGAATTAGAACGATGTATTAAAAATCCAGCTTCAAATGTTAAATATCTTCTTTCTTCTTCTTTCTAAATTAAAATTATTGGTAGTAATATTTCAAAAATTTAGGAATACAAACCGTTTTATGTTTTCTGTCTGTCAATTGTAAACAAATACTTCAGAAGAAAGCTCACATTACATTAATATGTAATATCATTAATAGATAATTTTGTTTATATTAAGCAACAATGTTTATAGTTTTTGTTATTTAATAAAATAAATTTACTAAGTATTTACTACCTCAATATATGCAGCACTGCTTTGCTACCACTGAAAATCCAAGATGGCCGCTATTCACCCCTCAGAAAGCTACCACGAAAAGGTTATATACTGTATACTGTACTGAAGTGTTTTGCGTTATCTTAATAAATAATCGTTTAAATATTAAATGTGGTGTTTTTACCATCGCCACAAAACAAAAACAGAACAAAAAATATATCCAAAAACCAAATGGAAAAACTTTTTGTAGCATTAGGTACAGGATTTGCTGACGAGCAATTAGCTGTTATAAGTGCTACGTTCTCGAAAATTATTTAACATTTGTTATTATTATATTTAAATTATTTTCAAATATTTATGTTAAATTAGCGTACATGTGTAGAAATTGTAAATGTGTAGATTTAGTATTGTAAATTATATAAAGTATATTAATATAAACTATATATGAATCATATATAAGCTTTTTACAAAAAATGATAATATTTATAGTAAACAACAAACATACATTTTGCCTAAAAATTGATTGTATGAAACCCAATTCAACTCGTAATGTGTGCATAAGTGATAATATTTAAAAGCTACTCTAAACAAATTTCAAAGATTTTGTAAAAATGGGGAAAAATATAACTGTATACTTAATCACGTATACTTAAACAAATTTAAATAAAAAAAAACATCTAGAAAAATATTAATAAAAAAAAACTCGAGGCAAACTCCCCTTTACTTTGATTAAGAAGCGGCAAAGAACTTATAGCTGACTGGCGAAACGTATATGCGCACGGATCGAATGAAAAAGCTAATTGGGCGCCGTCCGCCAGTCCCTTTTGTTGATTGTGCTTGGTGTCCTCGTATGTGGTGTAGATGATGCCGGTGTGTTGAGTGTGAGGTGTGGATGATGAATATGGTGTAGATGTGTGGACATATGGATGGTGTAGTCATGTTGAGTATGGTGTGTATGTGTGGGGTGTAGCAGTATTATATTAAGAGGGGGATCAGGTGCTCACTTAGCCATCCCGGCCCMACTAAACGGCTGCTGAGACCCGTTGGTCGACGAGGGGGTGGTCCAGTCTGTCGACGCCGCAACGAGGTTACACTCCGCTGCTGTATGGCACGGTGGAAGTCGGGAGACGCGGCCGCGATAGTTGGGTGGCCGGTGCGCTTCGCGTGACGAGCTGTGATGTAGCAGCGTATGATGGGGACGGTGACACATTTGGCACAGTCTCCGTGACTCACACTCTGTAGTAGCATGAGTGTGCGACAGGCAGTTGAGGCAATGCCCGTGGGCCTGAGCAATTTGCTGCCGTTGCAAAGGCCGCATAGCCCTAAAAGTTCCACAATGATGAAGACGATGAGGGCGTCGACAGATGGGGCATCTTATTCGACGGGTCTCCGAAGTCCTCGATGTGGTTGATAGTGGTCATGTGCCAATACGAGTGGAGGGTGCAGCCGCGGTTGCCGCTACAGGTGCCGGCGTTCTTGCAGCCACARTTCGGGGCGCTGTTGTAGGCCCAGTGAGTGGCGCATTGATAGCGCGAGCGGTTGGCGGGGTTGCGACTGGTGTATCTACATCCATGGTGATCTGTGTAGAGAAGGTTGTTAATTATACATGTCTGTGATATAAATTGATATGGGCAATCGTGCCACGATATGTGGCATGAATGTGTCGTCGTATTGATCGACAATTATTGGTAAATATTCTTGATTATTTGATACGGCGTGTTAATTCCAACAGTTGTTACGGGCATGTTTTTCGTTTTAGTGCTCAATTTAGGGATTTTATTATATCGCGGTTTGGTTTTTTCGCTTTTCGGATTCGCGGTCGTCGGTGATTGGTAAAAAGCACAGCTTCACGAGCGGTCTGGTTAGTGTTCCGTTTTGCGTACGGAGATCCACAACTCGTATGTGACCGTCGGAGCCATAATGTAGCCTTTCTTTGCGGCCAAGCTGCCACTCGGTAAAGGGTAGACTATCATCATGAATGAGGACACAGTCGCCAAGTGGTGCTTGCTCAGGAGTCTTCCAGCGGTATCTTTTGTGGAGATCCTTTATGTATTGGTCCTTCCATCGGCGGCTGAAATCATGATGGTGAATTTTAAGTCGTTCCCATCGATTTAATAGGGATAGCGACCCTGCGGATTTGAGGGCTTCTATTACCTGTGATAAGGCCTCTTATGCTTGTGGAAGAGTGTGACTTCCAGACAGAATATCGTCTACATACGTTTGAGTTTTCAACACTTCAGTTACCAGAGGAAATTCTGACTTTGTGTTGTCTGCCAATTCGTGGAGTGTTCGTATGGTGAGATATGGTGCACATTTGACGCCAAATGTAACTGTTTTTAGTTTGAAGTCGCGTAAAGAACTGGTGGGGAATCTTCGGAACATAATACGTTGAAAATTTTGGTCGTCTTTATGTACGACTATTTGCCGATATATTTTTTTCAACGTCCCCATTGAATACGTATTGAATATACGCCAGTTTAATATCAAAAGCATTAAATCAGGTTGGAGTGTGGGTCCCGTAAATAAGATATCATTTAGGGAATTCCCATCATATTCAGATTTGAGTTCACCCTTTTTAAGTAGGTTTCTTTCCATACTTAAAAACTGCTGTATTGCAGAGGTGCGACAGAGACCTAGGGCGAGTGTGTTAGGAAATTGTTGTTTAAGTGGTAGTCGTACGACGTACCGACCATTTTCCGATCTAGTAGTTGTGGCTTTGTAAAAGTCCTCAAAATACTAATATTCAGGGGTTGTGACTGATATGGGGGGCAGTTCTTCTAATTCCCAAAATTTTCCCAATTGTGAATTGAGGTACTCGTTTGAGACTTCCTCAACTTGAATTGTCAATGTTGTAACTGGTCCACTTAGGACCCATCCGAAAATAGTATTTTGCGCCAGAAGTATATTTGTGATTTTCTCAATACCTTCGAGTATTATCTGTGGTATGAGATCGCTGCCTAATAGAAGATCTATTTGAGCGGGGGTATTGCAGTTTGGGTCTGCTAGCTTTAGGTGTGAAATCTGTTGCCAATGCTTGCTCTTTATGTGATAGCTTGGTAGCATATTAGTTGATTGCGGTAAGACAAAGCTTCTGCTTGTACACGCTTATCCGCTTTGGGCGAAAAGAGGGTAATGGGGCAGATTTTATTTGAGTTTTTAAAAACTCTTCCGCCCATTTCCGTGATTTCAAAATTGGCTAGTTTTGTTGGCAACTGTAGCCTGTTTTGTGCCCTAGACGCTATAAATGATAGTTGTGATCCTTGGTCTATTAAGGCTCTGAGTTTAACAGTTCTCCTCGGTGTTCGATGGAAACAACTGATGTGGGTAATAGTACCCTACTATGATTTTCGCTATGTAGCGTTTGGTTTTTACCGCCTTTGAGCAACATGGTGCTTCTTGGCAGTTTTCAGAATTTGTTGTYGCAASTAAACCTGTTGCTCTTTTTACGTTTGCGCTGTTTGGGGGTGAGCTGGAAAAATTGGTTATATGTAACATTGAATGATGTCTTTTAAGGCAGTAAACGCAATTAAATTTGTTTTCGCAATCTTTAAGCGTAGGCGCATGTGACACACAGTTGGYACATAGTTTTTTCATTCTTACGAAATTGTTTCGATGCTAATATTCATTTTTTTTAATTTTTCGCACGATTTGAGTTTGTGACCTCCTCTATAAAGTTCGCATGACGTTTGTTTATATTGTTCGGATGTGAACGTTTGATTTTTAAAAAAGCTTCTATTTAAATCATTGTGGCTACTGGCTTGGGGTCTATTGCAGCTTCTATTGAGGTCGCTATAAACGTTTTTCGGTCTGACTATTTTTTATCTACCCTTTCTGCCATTTCATATTGGGTAGTAAGAAATTCTGTCATTTGCTGCCACGTCTTCGCATTGAGAGTGATTGCTCCCACAAAAGTAACGATTTTTCTAGTAATGCAGCTGTGCATATATTTACCAGAATGGGGTTCCAGTTATCTGTGGGAATATTCTGTGTCGATAAAACCGACAAACAATTTGAAACCGTGGATTGAAGCTTTATGAATTCTTCACCGGTTTCTTTCTGAATTTTTGGTAAATGCATTAGTCACTTGCTTGTCAACCAATATTCTCTCGTTTTCGTAATGTGCTTTTAGAGCTTCCCAAGCAAAATTAAAATTTTCGTCATTGAGAGCGAACTGTWTAACTATTACGCCTGCCTGACCTTTGGTTTTCTATCTGAGGTGATACAATTTTTGTGCATTCGATAATTTTGGGTGGTTGATGTAAACGGCTGAGAACATGTCCCGGAAGGACGGCCATTGTTCATAACCCCCATGAAAAATTTCTGTGTCACATGCGGGCACCTTGAGGTGGATGCCYGAACTTGCCTCTTGGGCTTGTCCTTGTGGCAGCTCTACTCTCGGTTGTGGAGTAGGCGCAATTGCTCTTAATAGCTTTAGTTGATCAGGAATCATTGCTTTTGTGTCTTCGAACTGGTCTAAGCAGTGTTCATACTTGGTGTAAGCCGAGGATTTAAAGCTTTCTGGTAGATCCGAATCACCAGATTCTACGATTGCGTCATATGCAGCTTGGAGACGCATCCAAAAATTGTCTAAGTTGTCTTTTTTGATTTCCAATACCGATTCAGAATTGTCTTGCATCGCTGAAGATGAAAATCGAATGCAGTGTCGTATCAAACTATCACTCTCAGCAATGAATTTTGTATATGAAATATCTTTAAGCTTTTTCTTGCTTTGTAGCAGCTTGCTTTGAGCATGTAGCTTCAGCAGGTGTACATGGGCTCTTTTCTTCTGAAATCATTTTCGGAACTTTTAGGGATTGTATTRCTTCAGATTCTTTTAAATCTGAGCTCATTTAGAAGATGTATAGAATAAATTAAAAACGTCTTAGTGAAAACTAGACTTGTAGATGTTTAGAAAAAATTGCGTTTGAATACTGTTGATTAGAAGACTCTTTTGTATGTAAGAGTTTCAAAAAAAAATCGATAAAATCAATTGCTTTTTGGTAAACCGATATTTCAAAAAAAAAAAATTTCCTATATATATATATTTATTTGATTTGACGAGAACTCTTTTGAGTAAATAAGAGTTTTGAACGAAGTTGATACAAAGATAAAGCTTTACGTATTACTTATGTAGTCGAGAACTCTGTTACGTTAATAAGTGTTTTAAAATGAAATAAATAATTAATCGCTTAAATTTGATTGAATTATTTTTTAATGACCGGAAATATTTTATGCATTTTATTTTGTATGTATATATTTCTTTTATATATGCTTTATGTCCAAATGTCCTATAGGGTATACCCATAGGTGGATATTTTATTTATTATGAGCGCTCGTATTAGAGATCACTGCACTTTGTACATATGCATGTATGTATGTTCCTATGTATTACGCTTTGGTTTTTTACACAATCCTGCTTGTTTTTGTTGATCAAAAAYCAAGGGGTATTGCGGGAATTATGCCAATATGGACTTTGAATATATTTTATACGCATTCCTGCTTGTTTTTGTTAGCCAAAAACCAATTGGTATCGCGGAATATATGCCAATGTGGACTTTGAAGCAGTAGCGTATCTACATATGTGACAATACACTTACATATGTACAAATATTGAGGTATGTTATCAAAATCCTTTTTTGTTATATTTATTGTTATAAATTGTACCCGATGTCGATCGGGTATGTTTTTTAGCGTATATTGTATATATTTATATGCGCCCATATGTGCATATAGATATATACGGATATATATATATAGTATGTATGTATGTTCGTACGAAGAGAACCACGAAAAGAGAATTAACCGACCGCAGGTAATTTTCTCAAGTTCACTCGGTTTTATGTATATATGTATATATTTATAATCGCGCCGCATATACAAGTGTATGTATATACATACATATGTTCGCAGAGGTAAAAGCCGCGAAAAGAGAATTTAATAACCTTTAAATATTAGATATGAATGTACATATGTTTATGTATATTTGAAATATATTGATGTGSGTATGGTTAAACTAGTAAATGAGCACATTATGCTCTTTGGATGTTACAGAAATATATGTGACATATATGTATGTATATATTTTATATCCAATTTTATTTGCGCATATGTTGTTTTTTTTTCTTATGATTGCCGTGGCTTATTTTAAGCAATCCTGCTTATACTTAATTAAGTATAAGAGGTATTGCTGGAAAATTGTGCAAGTAGATACTTGAATACTTTACTGTTTTTTGGGGATAGTTTCTGTGTTATAACACAACGGTAAGCATTTACCGGCAATCAATAATCCGCTATATACAGTACCAAACTGCTTTGTTTGCGGTTTCTCGGTTTTTACCGGAAATTAAACCGGATATCGAAACAGTTTGATTACGGTTTTCTGTTCTTTTTTGACCTAAATTTTGGTCTGCTCGTAAATTTAAATTTGTGAAATTAAATCATACATACATATATGTGTGAAATATACAAATTGCAAGGAAACGATACAACTCACTTTGCTTTCCTCCAGGGCTTTTGGGGAGAATGTGAGTTTCGTATGTATCAGATTGTGCGTTGTCTGAGCTTGTGCCTGTCCTTCTTTTTCGTGTTTCACCAGTCCTTCCTTTTGTTGCTGGCGCTGTAGCTGTGCTCGTATTTTGTATAACCTTTCCTCCTTTTGTTCGTAGGTTATGTCAGTGCACTATCACTTTATATGTATGTACATATGTATATAGCAGGTGTAATTATTATTTTACTCTGCGTTCTCTCTCTTCACTGCACTTTTTTAGGTTTTCGCTTTTCTTTTTTTCTTCGCTTGTGGGTTAGATTTGAAACCACTAGCTCTTTACATACATACTGTATGTGTATTGTATGTATATATTATTTTGATCACTGCACTTTTGTCAACACACTTCGTTTAAGTTTTGTTACCGGGCTTATATGCACACGTAATGTAGTTCTGTATGTGGCGAAACGTATATGCGCACGGATCGAATGAAAAAGCTAGTTAGGCGCCGTCCGCCAGTCCCTTTTGTTGATTGTGTTTGGTGTCCTCGTGTGTGGTGTAAATGATGCCGGTGTGTTGTGTGTGAGGTGTGGATGATGAATATGGTGTAGATGTGTGGAGTATGATGTGTGGATGATATGGATGGTGTAGTCGTGTTGAGTATGGTGTGTATGTGTGGGTTGTAGGAGTATTATATTAAGGTCAGGTGCTCATTTAGCCAACATCAATACTTTTATTTATAATCAAAATAACTATTATGATAGGCAATGGTGACCAATGAGTAACGAAACAAATTATCTATCGACCAGTTTTCTATAACACATAGGTGACCATATCAATAACTAAACAAACTATGCAGTAAAAGATGGCTAACCAAACAGAAAGAGAAAAAATGGTTACTTTTTTCCCCGAGGCTAGAACAAAAATATTCTAGCGGATAACGAAAGCGTTAATTACTGATAACCTATTTATTACCAGCTACTTTTCTTAAGTTCGGATCGACAACGAAAACATGTTTTCGTGGGAAAAACTGGTTTTCGTCCATGTAAAATCTGTCAAACGAAAACACAGTTTGTGCAGAAAACTACTTGAAAACTTACATTTCACTCATTATAATCGGTGCCTGCTCAAGTTTAATAGATGTTTTTGGAAGACACGTTTTGCCGGCCCTAAATTTTCACTTGATATTTGTTTACATTCCACATACAAATACAACTGTCGCCAGAGAACTGTATATTTATAGAGAAGGTTCACGATGTCAAAAATTTAGAGATATTTCAATTTTGGGATACTTACTGTTTTGGATGAGCGTGTTTCACCACAGAAGATTATTAGCGTATTTCACCACTTAACATCAGGGGCATTAAAATAGCAGAATTGAGCATTTTCTGTGTTAAATGAAAAAACTTATGATATTTCCGATGTTAAAGCAGAGAACTTAAAGATAGAGAAGGTGCAGGTTCGATTTCGAACATTTTATAGGATTGTAGTACGGAATTCACCTCACAACCACAGAATTCACGCTGTGAAATGTTAACATTGTTTACATTTCTCTCTCATACTCAACAAATGAATATAAAGAGAAATAATAAACATGCATATGTATAGCTCATGATGCCATAGCATGTATGCGCAATCAAGGAATATTGGAAAAAAATAAGTTCTTTGATAATCCATTCTTAACAGCGAAAAATGTGTACAAATACAGCTCTCTCACTTACTCAAGAATATGAAGGGACATAAATATATGTATGCATGCTTCTTACGATACTCCCAAAAACAGCATTGTGATATTTTCATGCTTCAATTTTTCTTTCAACTAGGGAATCGCAATGTATGCTTTTGCATTTTGCCGGCAGCAATTCAATAATTATAATGAATAATGTAAACATAATTATAATATGAGTATAATTTTGTATAAATACATGCATAGTAATATTTATAGTCAATTTGGACTTGCAGATTTATAAATTTTATTTAATTTTTACATAATATACTCTAATATACTAATAATATTTTTTTTATTATATTTCTTACTAATGGAAATTGTATTTATCACAACAATATATAAATATATCGTCTATCATATTAATCTCATTATCTGCTGATATGATTGCATGTATACGCATGTGCGCGTTCAGAAATTCAAATCATGATTTTATCACTTATCAATATATTACATACATGTGCGCGCATTAATCTTCATGTTCATACATTCATATGTACTTATACATATGTACATATATTTGTATACACTTCCGAACGAATAATGCGTACACATACGTATACATGTGAATATGTCACCAACAAAACACTTAAGCATTGTTCTACAAAAACAACAATTGCTCAAATAGCATAAGCATCACAAGTGAATATGGCAGCCGAATTGGCGAAGCCGAAATGTAGTAAATTTCATAAAAGCAGACGCCGTAACATCTTCCCGAGYATTTGCAAAAGCTAAAAATCCTAAATTGAACATCTTTCTGGTGTTTGTTCTAAGAAAGRTGTGAGAAAAGTGGCAACATACCTGTTGTCGATTTACAATATTTGTCAATTCTAAAATATTTTTCCGTGGCTTTAAATTTCGTTTTTAATTTTTACGATTTTTCTTAATTGGCGGGCAGGATAGAAAAAAAAACTGAAGTCATATGGAATTGGGGCAAAGTTTATTATCTTTGGCATTAAATTATCTTCTGTTGAAACTAAAAGAACTAAGAAAGGTTAAGTTTGAACATATATTTAAATTTAATTTTTTTAGACCAAAATCAGTTTTTTTTTATTTTTAAAATTTTTATAATTTTACTTTTTTTAGTTCAGTTTAATTTGAACATAAGTTATTAAATAATATTAATCTCTTTGAATTTTTTATTTCGGCTAGAAATCTCGATCTGCATCCTGCCCGCCGTCTGGAATATATGCACATGCGAGAAGCATCTGACAATTGCTTCCCAAAGGCAAAATGTAAAACATTTCGTATCAAAGAAATTTGCAGATGATGTTTAAATATATAACTATTAACCCTAGAAATTTTGATTTAATCAATTACTTATTTCCCTCCCAAAAAACCTTCAAAAAAATCGATTTTTTAGGCTTCTAAAGCAGGCTCCCTACCCTCAAACATCCGCATTCTTTTTCCCAAAACTCAATAATTAAGACATTTCTTGTTTTATTCTTATGTTTTCTCCTATAGAAATAAAGGTAAATTAWTTCGTAACAATAAAATAACTTGATTTCTTAACTTAAATTTCAAATCTGTGTGCGACTATCTTCTTGATTTTTTTCTAACAACAAAACCGATAAAATTGGTTTCTGTGACACCCAAAACCGATACAAATTCTGTTTCGAATATCAAAGCAATAATATCTGAATTCATGACACCTACTGCTTTTTGATCGGTTTAAATTCTGATTCCGACAACTATCAGATTCCACAACACCCCTGATTATTTCTTTGGCACATTTGTATGTATGTTTACGAAAGCAAATACGAGCCACATACATATGTACATATATTCATAATAACAAGTGCCGCATCCATATTTTCGCATCCCCGTTGTCACGGTCAACCAATAGCCGAAGCTGATGTGTGGAACACAATGCTAGCGACAGACTGCAGCAGCACGACAATGAATTGAAAATGGCGTTGTGAATCCTACTGCAAGAACATTTGTGAGAGGGCAGCAACATAACAATGGCCGGCATGTACACAAAACAACGCAGTTGTCCATTTTGCATGTACACAATGGCATTGTGGCCATACTAATACCTTGCACTTCAATGAAATTTTAATAATTCAAAGTGAAATTTTTAAGCAAAAAATAAGTAAATAGGTAAATTATATATTATAAATATTTGTAAAATAACGTCAGTTTTGTTAGAGCTTTGAGTAATTTTACATTTTACATATTAGTGGCATCACCATCTCCATTCTATTGTCTTGTTACTGTCTAACTCTACTGKCGTTGGCAAATATAGGATAATATTGAAGTTAGCGAGAACGACAACTGTCGGCCTGCCGTCGTGTAGTCGTGCAGCTGTCAAAATAGGTCCGTCGATACGAACGTGTGTATTTTAATATTTGACAGATGTCGTTTGCAGTCTGTCGCGAGCATTGTATTCCACACATGACGGTAGAAAATCCAAGCTATGCCTTGTCGCTGTAACAGCTTCGCCAACAAACTAGCGTAAATATGTATGCATATGTATGTGCTTGCTTACATTTCGAAGCATGCTCGGGGAGATGTTACGACGTCTGTTTTTATGAATGAAACGAGGTCGCTTGTGGAATTTGTGCCTGCGTTTATGAATGAAATTGTTTTTCTTGTAAATTTACTACATTTGGACTTCGCCAATTTGACTGTCACATTGACCTATTATGCTTCTGCTATTTAGACAATTGTTGTTTTTGTAGAACAATGCTTCAATTTTTCTTGGTGATATATTCACATGTGTACGCATATGTATGTTTGTATGCTTGTGCATTATTTGTTCGGAAGTGTATACAAATATAGGTTGTCAAAAAAGTCTTGAGGTATTTTTATTGAATCTGTTGCCTTCAAGCAGTCCAGTTGTTGGCAGTACAGGTCCGAATTGAGCGTTTGGYCATAGGGGATCAGCCAATCCCACCAAACACACACAAGAACTTTCCTGGCCGCCAATCCAGGCTTGGCCACCGTCTGGGCCGCTTCACCGCTTTTTGACCACSACCGTTTGCGCCTTACGTTATCGTAAGTGACCCACTTTTCATGGTTTGATGACTCATGCCCAGCTCTTGACCGATGCTACGGCTACTACTATGCCGGTCTCTTTCGACCAATTCACCGATTTTATCGCAATTTTCGACGACAGGCCTTCCGGAGCGTGGCGCATTTTCGACCACCTCTACACCAGAACGAAAACGTTGAAACCATCGTTATGCGGTGGAAATGGAAACTGTATCGGGTCCCAAAACTGCACAAATTTCATTGGCGGCTTCAGATGCATTTTAGCCTTTATCGTAGTAGTACTGTAAAATATGCCGTATTTTCTCTTTATTTTGCTCCATGTTTGCGACTTAAAAGAAACGACAATCAATCAAACACGTGTTAGCGCGTGAAATGAGCTTTCCAAAAGGTATAGCATGACCCGACGCGACGAATAAAACTAGAACTACGCGCTCTCAGAGTTAACTAGCGAAAATACCGCAGGACTTTTTTGACAAACTATATATGTACATATGTATAAGTATATATGAATGTATGAACATSCAGCTTAATGCGCGCACATTTAAGATATTGATAAGTGATAAAATCATGATTTGAAGATTAATATGATACATACATATGTATACATACATATATTGTTGTGATAAATTCAATTTCTATTAGTAAGAACCATAATACAAACAAAAATTTATTAGTAATCAAATAGTAAAATCAAATAAAATGATTAAAGATTGAAGTCCAAATTGAACGTAAATGGTACTATGCATGCATTCATGCAAAATTATACATAAGTCCTTTGAGATTCATCCAAAATCAATCGAACAAAAAAAAATTAGTTTTATAAAAAGATAATCCTGGGTTTGGTCGAAGTATTTTTTGGTTTTTCAAAAATTAACAAAATGGCGGTCTCAGGAGAAGTTTTTCTCAATTTTTGGGAAAAAATCAACAGTTAATTGGTCTTAAAAAATCGAAATTTTTGAAAAAATAAAAATCCTCTGATCAGGCTCGAGCTCATTATGTATTCTAAAAGCTGTATAAACTTCATTAAAATCTACTGAGCGGTTTTCGAGTTACTTAGACTCAGATTCCACAACATACAAATGTGTTTTCGAAATGTTTTCAATGTTGGTCCGCACATAATATTAACTATTACCCGTCTTGTAGGGTTATGATAAATGGGCGACATCTTTTGTCCTCGTCTGAACGTGATAAATAAAGCCGATTTTTTTATGGATTTGAAAGCTGGTGCGCTGAATACAATGGGCGCGAGAGACTGCAAATGGCATCTGTCAAATAATAAAATACACACGTWCTTAAGGGCACAGTTATTTTGCCGACTGCAGGCCGACAGTTGTCGTTCTCGCTAAATTTGCCAACGATAGTAGAACAACCGTAGAATTTACTGCAGAGGGATGAGAAAGAGTGGTGGTGCCACTAATATGTAAAATGTAAAATTATTCAAAGATCACACTACAATATGTGACTAGATACTATTCACTAAACAGTCTCCAGCGTTAGTCTCAAAATATTGCCTCAAATTTGAGACCTGGGAGTTAGCGGGTCACAAAACCAAAAAGAACTCTTGTCTACCATTTTSAATATACTGAATAGAGATCATCATAGATATTAATCGACTGTCGTTTTTTTAATATCATTTTAATCAACTCAAACACGAAAAGGTTAAAAATAAATAAATTTTACATGAATTTCATAAATATTATGAAACAAAGTCAACATATATTTTTATTTTTATTGGTAGTTATGTTTTTTGACTGTATTATTGAAAATTTAATATTTCGTCGGCTTAACGTGCAAAGGTGCTAAGTGCCATTTTTGAATTATTAAATAAAACAAAAAAAACTGAATAAAAATTGAAGTTCAAAATTTTTTTT
>NW_017537100.1:153967-160825 GCF_001853355.1 Bactrocera latifrons | reverse complement strand
CGCTTATATACTTTTTTTCTAACAAATTTTTCTAGTCGTTCGGGAGCACGATTGCCGCTTCGTCAACCCCAAGTATCACAAAAAACATCTAAGCGAAGTGTCGAATAACACAGCAGCTATGCCGTGTTACCTGGCAAAAAAGACAAAGCAGACTTTAGGTAGCAATCACATTGTCATGTGGACTTAGCCCGCGCGATTTGACAGTTGCGGACTTAGCACTTTGACACGCCACTGCCCAAAATAGCTTTAAAATAAAGTAAACCAATTTTTTTTTTTTTTGTAGCTGATGTGCTTTATATTTATCTATCGAATCTCTTCAAAATATCAATTTTGACCATAAGTGGACTTAACACCTTTGCACGTTAAGCCGACGATTTGTTATCGACATATTTACTTTCATTCAAGTGTAAAAACATCTCTGAATAAYGATGTGTAATAGATTTTGAGACTGTCACTTACAGAATAGCAAAATCGTCTCAAGTCTCAAAAATTGTCTCTAACTTAAAATCTCATATTTAGAGGCTTGATACAGTATCATGAAGAACACGTATACGAGAATCAAATAGAAATGACGATAAATTGCTAGAATCAATAGACAGCGATATTCGCAGTTTGCGGAATGTTCGATTAGCGAAGTTTTTTTTTAACAACCTGGTATATCTAGTGTATTTGTCGCATTGTGCAGTTATAATTAGAGTGCTGCAGTATTAACTGAATTCGCAACTGTTCGTAATAATATAGCCAGTATATTGAGAATTTTATTTAACAATTCAGTTATTGAAATCAGGTTTGAGTTTAAAAGGTAGACGATTTATCGGGATATCCGTTCCAATGTATTGAGGAAACCGCCCTTCCTTCATACCAAATGGAAACTACTTTTTAGTAGGCTGGGTCTATGTTCGGCAATAAAGGCTGAATTACATACAACTTCCGTTGCATCCTTCGAAATCGAACACATATCGGGTATTGAAGATTAAACTCTACTTTTATTTGATATTTAATATTTCGATATTCGTTTTTGTTCTTTCATCTGAACAGATTTAGTAAACTAAATTTATATTTCAAAAATGAAGTTTGATCAAATTAAACAATATACAAAGAATAATAATAAAACGGCATTTATCCATAGATAGATTATAACTACTAGTTAATGAGATATAGCATTTTTGTGAAGCAACTTGTGTTAGTTTACAAAGAAATGGATCATAAAGCATTTCGTGGGTTAATAAAGCATTGCTTTTTGAGGGAAAATACTGTTGAATTTAAGATCTGCACCAGGGAAATCAACTGTAGAAAAAGTTGCTAATGCTACGTTCAGACCGACACTTAWTCACACTTTTTCGGCTGTAGAGTGGTTTATTCTACTAATCCTATAATTTTATCAAAATACCGCCATACACAAATGACGACTCAAAATCAGTTCATCGAAGTGATTTGAAACTGATCCATGCTAAATCTCTCGGTGCGACTCTGATTTTGCGCGATCTACTTCTCAGCATTGGAAATCTATAATATATTATTATTACAACTGATTTAAACACTACAAAGAGAAAAATATGTAAACAATAATTATTTAAATGACTTAACCTACCTATACCCGCGCACATGTTTGTGAGACCGACGAAACAGTTTTTCGTAAATATTTTTTTTAGGCTGTTTTGGAAAGACTGATAGTCATTAAAGTAATAAATAATTTATGTTAACAATTGCTATTTTTTGTTTTATTACATCCTATGTTCCCCATAAAATAAAAAAAATATAAACGGTTTTATAGAAAAATAACCAGGTAAGAGGAGTCAAAGTCACGGTCTGTCACACCGTGCGCGGGTATATTTGTTAAAACCTTTGGCGCGGGTATAGGAAGGTTAAGCATCCACCCCCTCTACCCGGTAAAACTGGTGCATCCTAATGCAACAGCGCAATTCACCACAGCTGATGTCAATACAATACAACTCACCACACCTGTACCCCTACCCACTAAACAAAAAGGATGGACAACAAGATGGGAACCACAATTCGTCACATACACTGCGCCCATCAACAATTCAATCAACACAAGCAGCACATCCACATTCGCCGAGACACTACGCCGCTACTCTACGGTGATTAGACTTTTCGACCCCCATCCACGAGAACTCCATCGCCAGCTCCAGCAAGTCAGAACAGGATTCTCGTCGCCGCGTTCGTCGACACTTATTTTTATTTCAATTAAATTATGCAATATTTATATTATAATTCCGTTTGTGACCTTGTGAAAATACAAACAAAATTCATTTTTATTAAACATAAATTTCGTATACATTTATTCATGGTCCTTGGAGCCTCACGGAGAGGCACTATTGGAGAAACAAAAATCATTAAATATACTACTACTAATTTGGTGGCAAAATAATCAACAAAAAAAAACAGAAAACAGAAAATACTACATAAGTGCAGTGACCCAAGCAGAGCAAAAAAAAAGAGACAAAACACAAAATCAATTTCGGAAACAAAGTGAAATGATGCAAAGTGCAGAAACGAATAAAAAAAATATAAGAAACTGTACAAATATAAAAAACATAAAATCGGGCGCGAAAACTAAAAATGCCTAAACAATAAAGTCTACACAAAAACAAAATAATCGGGCGCAAACAAACAAAAAAAGCTACAAAATATTAAAAAACAAAAATATTAGGTGTACCTTTAAGTGGCTACAAGACTTAAGGAAAAACGAGCAGTGGCGAATAAAAACAAAAAAAAAAAAAAAAAAAAAAAAAAAAAAAAAAAAAAAAAAAAAAAAAAAAAAAAAAAAAAAAAAAAAAAAAAAAAGAACATAACTAGTGCGACAACAAAAATATATTTTATATATATACGTACACATTTATATGTATACATAAAATAATAACATTATGTTCTAAACCAGAAAAGCGAGGTGACAATTAGTTACATTTTTAAAATTACAACAGCAAGAAATATTAAACAAATTACTGTAGGTGAAAAAATAAATCTACCTAATAAATATTGGAAAAAAGATCAAAACAACACCACACAGAAAATCGGGCGCGAAACGATGAAACAAAACATAAATGAAAACAAAGAAACGGGCGCGATTTATAAAACCAAACTAAAAGAAACGAAAAAAAACAACAACAAACATACTAAAACCACGAACAACCAAGTGGAAGCGGAGGAGAAGGAGTTGACATCAACGGCCCGAATACCCGCAGGCACATGCATACGCACAAATGTACATATATACATCTGAATTATCCCCAAAAATTCCAATTGGAAAAGAGAGTGAGCGTATTATGTCCATTATTTTGTCGTATTTTGTGTTATGTCTATAATTAAAATCCGACKCAACGGCTATTAAAATTTTATCAAAAAGAAAAATACTACCTTTGTGTTCTAAATTCGCACAAAATTATCAAAAAAAATTACCGGCAGTACTCCTTATGCTTTATAAAGCATTAAACACGACTACGTACAACACATAAGCGAAAGCAAAAATAGATGAAAACATAAAATAAAAGCCAAAACACGAGAAAAAAAACAAATATATTATTTCTGCATATACATACGTATACATATGTATATAGCAAAACAAATTTACGAAGTGCATATTCACATATAAAAAGTGCGCACCTTTTTTCTTTGCAATTCTGTTTGAAGTCTCCCTCTGACTCTTTCAATAACAATTATAAACAAACATACGGCAAAGAAAAGATTCAAAAAAGCGAATTGATCTCTCTGATGATAATCATAAAAACACACACAATTCGTGCATACATACTTATGTAAATAGCGCATTGATCTCTTCAACGAGCTCTCAATTGCACAAAACATAAGTACCTACAAAAACAAGTACATACAAGCCAAGTATTAGGGTGTGCCTATATACCGACATATATTAATTAAAAACAAAAACAAAATACAAAAATGGTTAATGACGACACAAATCAAAACACACGCGGAGCTACACGTTCAAAACAGGTTGTAAAATTTATTTCACAAAGTGACAGCAGGAATAAAGGGATGTTAAACTTATTCCAGTGTGAGAGCGCCTCAAAATTAGCGTTTTTTATGACATTTTCCATTATGGCCAGATCAGAAAAAAAGCTATTTTTTGGGCGTTTTAAATAAAACAACCAACATTTAGTACGAATAAAAATTATTATATAGTGGTTATAAATGTTTTTAATCATTTTCCATTGAAAATAATACTATGATGCTTCAAATTACAAAACCTTTCATCAAATACCTTTAAATTTCACAAATTTATTTAATTTTCATTGTTTAACATTTTTTACAAGTGGTATTGAAGTATGCAACAAATCCCTCCGCTTACGTATTTTTTCGCTAAGATTTCAATCTGGCCATCGCTCGTTTCCAATTGTTAAACGTCAAAACCTCCAGAACTCGATCAACTGTCAAAGGAGTTAAACATCTCATTATCTCTGGTGACAGTTTAACAAGATACTGCACTAGATTTGCTTCCTCACCGATTCACGAGAATTCGGAATCGTTACTAGAAATCAAAATTATAAATCTCAATAATTTTTGACAATTCAGGTCTACCTCAAAATTTAAAATCATCGGCTTACGATATTTACGAAAACTGCTTGGACCAATATGAAGAAACGAAAGCTATGATCTCCGATCAATTAAAGCTAATTAAAGCAATTGCATCTACTCCACACACGAGAGTAGAGCTGCCACAGATGCAACAATATCAAGAGGCAAGTTCAGGCATCCACCTCGAGGTGCCCGCATGTGACACAGAAACATTTTATGGAGGTTATCAAGAATGGCCCTCCTTCAGGGACATGTTTACAGCCGTTTACATCAACCATCCAAAATTATCACAMGCGCAAAAATTGTATCACCTCCGATGCAAAACAAAAGGTCAAGCAGGCGTCATAGTAAAACAGTTCGCATTATATGATGATAATTCGGCTTGGGAAGCTCTGAAAGCAAGATATGGAAACAAAAGAATACTGGTCGATAAACAAGTAACGACACTAATGAACTTGCCAAAAATTAAGAAAGAAACAAGTGTAGAATTCATCAAATTAGAATCCACTGTTTCTAATTGTTTGTCGGTTCTATCGACACTGAATATTCCCCACAGACAGCTGGGACCCTATTCTGGTAAACACATGCACCGCAGCATTACGAGAAACCTAGTTACTTCTATGGGAGCAATCGCTCTCATCACGAAAAAGGTGTCCAACGTGGCAACAAATGAAAGATTTTCTCACCACCCAATATGAAATTGCGGAAAGATTAGAAGAAAAAATAATCAAAAGTAAGAACAAACACGGCCGAAGTGGAAGCTTAAATAGATCCCAAGTTAGTAACAAAACCAATTTAAACAGAAGCTTTTACAAAACGCAAACGTTCACATCCGAACAAAGAAAACACATGTCATGCGAACTATGTACAAGAGGGCATAAGGAACAACTTTGTCAGATCAAAAAGACTCTGTACAAACTACTCGATCAAATAATGACCGGTACGTCGTACGACAACCATTAGAGCCCCATATGTTTCATTACCCCACATAAAGGTAGAAAAAACAAGGTCAGATTCTCTCTGACAGCCTCATATAGAAACACAAATACATGTTCGTAACTTTTCGACCCCGCAGGATGGCTTTCGTCAATAATGAYACAAAAATTATGCTTATAAAATCTCAAGATATGTATGTACTAAACGTCAAATTACTGCATACGCACTTAAATATAAAATATAAAGAAATTGTTTCCGAAAGTCGAAAAATCTACGCATTTTATACAATATTGCGCCATAGAGGCTTACATTTTCAAAATAAATAAAATAAAAATAAAAAGAAGTTAAGGGATCACAATTTCCCAATGTGATACATTAACGCACCTACGCTTTCAAAGCTAAGGTCGCTTTTATCGCATCTATCCAAGCGCTCCTCATATGGGTGGGTTATTAGAATCAACTGTACAAAGCTTCAAATTGATTATAAAGAATTCTCTATTTCACAAGGCGRGCCGTTCTCAATTCACGGCCATTCTCTCGCAAGATCCCTCTATTGTCACAGTCCTAACTCCACAGCTAAGGAGTACCCATTCTGGCCATATCTGGCCAGGCATGAAGTTACTATCCTTCACAAGCCGACATTAAATAAAGTCCAAACATTGCCGATAATACAGAGAAGGCATATAATAAACTACCGGTATGTCAAACCGATAAATAACAGCTAATAAAATTAATAAAAGCAAACTACTTTTTTGGTATAATAATACAATAAGTCGTCAAAGCACGCAAAATCAATTATTACTTCACGCACCAATATTTACACAAAATACAATTGGCTATTAGAACCTCAATCGCTTCTTACAGCTAATATTCTGCGGCCTCGGTTGCTCCACCAACAGGTATCAGATTATATATATAAAACTAGGCAAAATATTCGCCTATGGGGCCCATGTTGTTTAAATGAGTTAAGCATTCACCCCCTCTACCCGGTAAAACTGGTGCGTCCTAATGCAACAGCGCAATTCACCACAGCTGATGTCAATACAATACAACTCACCACACCTGTACCCATACCCACTAAACAAAAAGGATGGACAACAGGATGGGAACCACAATTCGTCACATACACTGCGCGAATCAACAATTCGATCAACACAAGTAGCACATCAACATTCGCCGAGACACTACGCTGCTACTCTACGATGATTAGACTTTTCGACCCCCATCCGCGAGAACTCCATCGCCAGCTCCAGCAATTCAGAACAGGCTTCTCGTCGTCGCGTTCGTCGACACTTATTTTTATTTAAATTAAATTGTGCAACATTTATATTATAATTCCGTTTGTGACCTTGTGAAAATACAAACAAA
>NW_017537100.1:152241-153392 GCF_001853355.1 Bactrocera latifrons | reverse complement strand
ATGTAATTCACGATACACTGACAGCTCTGCTGGAAACCCTGACGGGAGATAACAATTTGCGATAAAATTTGTACGTTCTTTAAATCTCATAAATATTCCTTTTCTTTTAGCGACTGTTGCATAAGGAGTAGGCACAGCAAAATATTAATATTTTCTAAATATTATGTTCATTGGTTGGGGCCAAGGCTTTGCGTATGTACACCAATRGCAGTAGCTGCTTCAAACGGGGTTACATAGTAGCGCTCCAATTGTTGTTGCATTGAAATCTATTCCCGGAAGGACAGTAATGTTCACTACAATCGACTGTTATTATAATATATATTATAAAAAATAAAGAGTTAAACATAATTTGCAAACAGTATCATTTGGAGTGTTCCTAATATTTTTCTAAACACCACTGTATGTGAATTAACTACAAACGTGGTTTCTTAAAATAGTATTTCGTATAGCTCTGCCTTCATTTAAAATGTTAAGTAATGAACCATTGTCTCCATGCGGAAAATTTTCAAGTGGATCAACTTCAGGAAGTGGAAAATTATATCTATTTCGAATATTATGTAGCGTACAGCATGCATTACTTATGGATCCTGCAAATGAGGGGTTCACCATTAGGCCACGGTCTTGGGAAACGCACCCAAATAATTTTTTTAAAACTCCATTAAGGCGTTCCACACAATTTCGAGCTCGTGCGTGAGAATCGTTATAGCTTTGCTGACTAATACTCTCTACATTTCTGAATGGAGTCATCAGCCACGGCTGCTACGGATATCCAGAGTGTCCAAGCAACCATCCTGTGGACCCATTGCAGTGTACTCATTCAGAAAAACCGACAGTTGGCGCATGATGATAGGCCCATGTTAGCTAAGTGCCTTTTCAGCTTGCAGTGGCCGATATAAAATGCAACCAGGATCCTGAGTTTGTTTCTTGGGAGGTTAATTAACGATTTGAACCTCTTCTAGTTATACCCCAAATACCTTTCCCTGCACACTCTTTCTTTCTTTGCGGAGCAGCTCCTTCACAGTGTGGGGACCCACCGCAATGAACGGTTCGGGCCCAACCATACTGATGGAGGCTGCGGAGCGGGTTCGTTGCCGGCTATACCCCTGTGGCCGGGCACCCAGATTAGGTGCACCTGGTTCTTTGCAGCTAGG
>NW_017537100.1:141339-152096 GCF_001853355.1 Bactrocera latifrons | reverse complement strand
AATGGATAGCTTGGTACGTGGACCTACAATACCCGCACCTATTCCTTCCGACATTTTTGAGCCGTCGGTGTACCACCTCAATGTGCTATCCCTTAGCATTTGCTCAAGAGTGCGGTCATTCTACTCACTTTTGCTACCGAGGGTAACCTTAAACCTTTTCGAATGTCGCCACTTATCCTCTCCATCATCTGGGACGAGATTATTTTGCCTTTGCCGCATCCCTCTGCTGTTATCTGTAGAAGTGAGTGATTGGCTACTTGACCTATCATTATATGGAGCGGTGTAAGTTCCAACAGGACCTCCAGAGCTGCCGTCGGACAGGTTCGCATAGCGCCCGTCATGCAAACACATGCTAGCCGCTTAAGCTTCGATAGTTGGGTTACCACCGATTCCTTCCCCCATATCTTGCAAAGCACGCCAGGATATTTAAATCAAAGTCGCACACTAATTGCACATTTTTGAAAAAATATGCTTTCGATTAATGTAGCAGTGTTCTACTGCAAGTGGTGGCTTCTTAATGTTGACGTGAGTGCAGTCAATCGCTCCTAAGATGCTAGGAAATCCAGTAGCAGTGAAGAACCTGGACGTGAACATAAACATAAGCCAGCTATAAATAACCATTAATCTCAAGATTATAACACTTACCGTTGCTTCACAATATTCTGCTGCTCTAAGTTAGTTGAAAAAATGATGTAACGTTGCGCCATATGATTTTGCAAAATCTCTGTAATTTGATGCACTATGCGGCTTACCATGGTCTTATTTATAGGGCAAATAAAATCCTGACCTACGTCCTTAAGAAATGATCCTCTAGCATAGTAATGCAGCGCTACTCACAACCTAGTGGAGTTTGGAATAAATGTACTTNAAATAAAATCCTGACCTACGTCCTTAAGAAATGATCCTCTAGCATAGTAATGCAGCGCTACTCACAACCTAGTGGAGTTTGGAATAAATGTACTTCTTACTGCTGTGTCCATAAAARGCTCGATTTCCACAAGGAGTGCCCGTACTGCAGTTCGAGTTCTGTCGAGTCCCTTAAAGTGCGCCTTTTATTCGCAACATATTCTTTCTGTCATGCCGTATGGCGAGCGTTATTACCAATAAACTCATAGCTGAAACACTATCAATTTTTATTTATTAATAAGAATTAAAAATTTGTGCACACATTTCTGAAATGCTTACTTTTCTCAATAATAGTTTCTCAAACATGAAATTGTCAGTCCGATTCGAGAGATTTCTTGTCGATTGGCGTTCCATTTCTCTCACTGTTTCATACTTTGTCGACTTATGCTTACAGAAACACTCGTTCTCGATCAATCGACTAATTTGGATCGAATTGAAGTGACGTCACTATAATCGAGTATATTGTCGATTCCTTACAGAAACGCACTACTGCTCCATACTGCGTTCGCYTGATTTCTACTAGCTCGTTTTTATTATAGTCGACCTCTACTCTTCGCCTTTCGTTAAATGTTCTCCTATTTTCCTTCTGGATCCCAGCAATATTATGTCCTGTCTTCTGACGAATTACCTCGCGTTCTGCATCGAGCTCTTCGATGGCTGATTCCTCCGGCAGTTCAAGTAAATGTGGTATTCCTTTCAATCGCATCTCAAGTCCAGTCATAATTCTAAATGGTGATTGTTTGGTGCTTCTCGGCGGCGTGCTGTTGATTATTTGCTGCACACGATCCACGTGCTTATACCAGTTTCCAGAACTCTCGTTTCCCAATTTAGCTATCACCGGAATAATAATCTGGTGCATGCGCTCTATTTGCCCGTTTGCTCGTGGCACTCCCGTAGTTATTAATAAATGCTGGATTTCCTCATCCTCGCAGTACTGTTTAAATAAATTCGATGTAAAGGCCGCGCCTCTGGCTGTTATGACACGTCTTGGATTTCCGAAAACGGCTGCTCTTTTCTTTAAGCATTTGACGACTGCATCAGCTCCAGTGTTCTTAGTTGGATGCAGCCAAACGAACTTGGAGATGCGTTCACCATCACACGGATGTAGTTGTATGCTTGTCCTTTACTAATGGGATTTAGAAAACCTTCTTTCTTTCCTGACTTTCCTATTTAAATTTAGTATATAAAATGTTTTTTCTACTGCTTCTTCCGTTTTCTTGATGGAAAAGTGTCCTTGCCTATGTGCTACGTTGATGATTTTGTTTTCCAAAACTGATGGAACTACTAGGAGTTCTCTTGTTGAGACAAGATATTTTGGAACCGTTTCTATGTTCTATCTCGTAGCAAAAGTCTTGTGGGAACATTGCCCAACGAGATACTCTTAATGGCACATCTCGTTTCCGCATCATCATTGAGAATGCATTACAATCCGTTACTATCTTAAAACTTATCCCCAGCAAATATACTCTCCACTTYTTAAGTGCTTCTATAATCACTAGTACCTCGAGTTCGTACGAATGGTACCTTTCCTCTGCTGGTTTTGTCTTCCGACTCATGTACTGAACTGGATGGAAGGCTTGATTGTTGAAATGAACCTCAGTCACTGCCAACGGTTTGGCTATTACAGCATATCCATCAACAAATCTTCTAAAATATGATGTCAATCCCAGGAATCTCTGCAAAGCCTTCTGGTCATGTGGCAATGGTAAATTCCTAATCGCTTTTGTTTTTGCATCAGATGGTTTTATCGAACCGTCATCTATAACATAGCTTAGAAAGTCTATTTTACTTATAAGAAACTGACATTTGTCTGTCTTGCCTTGTGTACGCCTTCAGTGTAATCCTTGGAGGGAATAACTAAATCGCCCATGTAAGCCACCACAGTATCGTCTTATATAAGATTTCTAAATACTGCTGAAATAAATCTTGAAAAAACTGCCGGCGAATTCGATATAACAAAAGGCACGTATTGGAATTCATATTGCCCGTTGTGTGTAACGAATCCGGTGTACTTCCTTGATGTGGGCTCCACTGGGACATGGAAAAATCCATTCCTAAGATCTAGTGTCGTAAAACCATTWGCACCCTGTAACTTTTCGATAACATCGTCGATATTTGGCATCGGGAAGTTATCGCCAACTATCTTTGTGTTTAATCGTCGATAATCGCAACACAAATGTTTCTTTACATCTTTCTTCGAAACTAACACCACTGGTGACGCATAATTTGAATTAGTGGGTTTAAAGATCCCATCCTTCAAAAACTCCTTAACTTGTTCATCCACTTCCTGTCTATCGGTGTATGACATCCGTCTGGGATTTTCATATACTGGGGTGTCATCTGAAAGTAAGATATTCATCTCTACTGGCGAGTTTGAATTGCTTGTAGGCTTATAATTCGCTACCATTCTTCTTACTGTAGTTGCTTTCTCTTTGTTGAGGTGTGAAAGATCGACTTCGCCTACAGGTACCTTCTCTTCAGTTCAGCAATCCTGTTATAACCTTCATCAATTGGGTTGTTCCTAGCATCAGTGCCCATTTCCGCAGTCTCATGAACCAACTTCGAACTCGCTTCTGAAATTCTGAACTCTTTCGGCTCCTTGGCCACAACGGCGCCCTCGCTCTTATTGTTTGCTACTTCCAAAGCCCTTCTATCACGGATTTTCCTGCGATACTTCCTAACGGCTCCCATATACTGCTCCTCATCTTCATGCACCCTTGTGCCCACGCTTTTTCTCCACCTTATTCTGAACAAACAAATTGACTTGTCTCAGAACGTCGTTACCAATCACGAGCGCATATTTGATGTCTCGCTCACTCACTACGTGAAATTTTATTTCCAACTTTATGTTGTCTATGTCGATGGATGTGGTAAAGCTACTTATTGTTGTAAGTTTGCTGGTACCGATACCCATCAACTGTCGCTGTTCACTACTTAAGTCAACATCCAGACTAAGTATGTTTAACGTATCGTGACGTATAATACATAAGTTTCTACCTATGTCGATTAATGCCGACGCAGATTTTCCATTGAAACTTACATCCTTAAAATTCAATCCACTCCGCTTCTGCGATTTTACGATTTTTCCTTTATCCGTCATATTATTGACGCTGCTTCGTTCCAGTTTAGGAGTTTTCCTTCCTGCCTYACAGTTAACTGCACGATGACCCTCTTTACCGTAATTGTAACACGATGTCTTATTGCGTGGACAGCTTCTAGCAAGATGTGACGAATCCCCGCAGACAAAACATTTCCTGCTAAATGGAACTGCTTTCTGCAWATCCTTGTTGGACGACGATGCCTCCTCCTGGTTCCCATTCACGGGTTGTGACTGGCTGTAACGAATCTTCTCGTATACTTTGATTTGCTCTTTCCAAGCTTGTATAGTTTTCGCCTGGTATAGGTTGTATTTTTCGACCTTGAGTCCGGTATGCCTTCGATGAAATATYCTATTAGGCTTGAGTCATCTAGCCCTATCGGTTTCCCCAACTCCAGTAAAACGTATAAATATTCTCGAAGATCTTCCCCATGTCGCTTGCGACGACTACGTAAAGTACGGTGTACTTCAATCGATGATAATGCTATACAAAATTCCTGCCGCAGCGCTAGTTTTAGTGAACTCCTTATTCCTTTGGCTTCTTATGAAAATCTTTGYCGCACCCTTCAACAATTGTTTTGCGTAGATGAATTTCTGCAGCTCGTTCCAATGCACTGCTGATGCGGTTGCCTCAAAATCTTCAACCCATTGTTCGAAACTTGGACGACCTGTTCTTTTAAACGAAGTCATTGAGTYCTCAACACCTCGGAGAGTAAAGTTCTGGTATTCGACTCTAACCTCACGCACACTTCGTTGGCTTGCTACCTCTTCCACATAAGTTTCGGAACCGTCACTCACAGTCAGGCCGAAATGCTCCATCAGTCTGTCTTGTAGTGTTGCTTTCCGTCCAATAGTCGATAGCCCTAAATCGCCTAACCTTTCCTTCAGACCGTCAACAGTCATCTCAAAAATTTCGTTATGGTTCATAATTTACAGTTTTGTACAAAGAATCGATAATATTTAAAAAAAATCTCAATTTCAATGATTATATTTTCTTTTAGTTTGCGTTACAATATTCACTTTTGCCGCGTACAATTTTAATAACTTCTTTGTTAAACAAATTTTATTACAATATTCGTTTTAACTTTTCCGCATAATGTTTTTAAAGAGAAATGTTTTCTATAAATCGAACGTTTTAAAACGTATTTTCGTCAACTAAAGTTTGCTTCGATATTCGCCAGAACAACAACAAAATTTTCACAAAAGTATCCAATAACTTATTTTACGTTATTAAAAAAAATGTACAATTGTATACCAAAAAGACTTAAATGTTTCTCAAATGAAAGGTGACGCCACCTCCAACTGTATTTTACCATACTGTATATGCCCGCCGTTACTGACGCCGATGCTGCTGCTACTGCTAATGCTGTTACTGCTACTACTGCTGGTGCTGTTACTGCTACTGCTGCTACTACTGGTGCTGTTACTGCTACTGCTGCTGCGTCTTCGCCGACGCTGAGCCTTGTTGCTAGCGCTTATCGACAGTCAAGCTGTACCGCCCCTCCGTAATGCGGTTTGAGTGATGCAATTTTCGCACACCAGGGACCACTTATAAGAATGAACGCGTTTAAAATCTATAAAGATTTTCAAATTGATCACGCAAATCGCACTTTCCAATCCCGAAATCAAATCGAACTTCTGACACCACTTGTAGGATACTTTTTAAAAATTCACGCATTCCTTTTGTATTTGTAATATTTATTTTAAATATAAATCGCAAGTATTTCCTCTACTCTAATTGTACATACTATTAGTGTTTTACAAAAGTTTTATTATTTTATGTAGCTTCATATGCACACATGCATGTGGAGTGGTCCGTGGTTGCCGGTGGTCTGTCCGTTTGTCTGTCCTTCGTTCGTCTTCGTACCTACTGTTTCGTTGTCATTCCAGTCCGTCCGCTGCTGTCACATCTATTACCTACGCAGTGTTGCATTCCTGTTTCAGTCCTATTGTCCGTTTAYACAGTCCTACATGTATTGATGAATAAATTAAGTCAAAAGTTCAAYGCTTAATAAGGTTTTTGGTGCGCGATCCATTTTGTAAATTGATGGTTAGCGCGTGAATGCCATTAAATTGACACTATACTCTTTGGTTCGAGAGAGAGCTGTCAAAACCCGAATATTTTATAACATTTATCAATGATAGCACTGTTGAAAAATATTAGATTGGACATTTTATAAATAACTTTTGGGTATTTTGCAATTTGCACATTACCCCTGCGGTATGCAAACATCGCGTTAACCATATTATTTTTGGGTGGTCGGTTCTCCAGTAGGCTTATATCACCCATTTATATAAATAATTTTACAATTTAATTTTTTAAATTTAATTTATCTAATTCTACAAAATTTCAAGAACTCACTAATTTCGGCTGTTCGTTTTAGCGATAGAGGGATATCAGAATCCTCATTTTTCATTAGCGCCTGATTGACGGGACCCTGAATGTGTTTTGTTGACAGCTCAGAAAAAAAATCAGGGGGGTCAAAAAGGGGGTACGAAAGAGTTTCTAATCAGTTTATATTTGTGAATGCTACACATTCTATATAGCATTGTAGAAACATAGAAGTAACAAAATAATCATATGGTCGTCAACAGCTGARATCACCTAATCGAAATAATTGATTTTTCGGCACAGATATTTAAATAAAAGGACTTACAAATAGTAAACAGGTTGCAGTATAGGCGCGTTAGCAATATTTTTTCGGCGTTAGGTTTTCTAAGGGGCCTACTTTCACACATATAAAATATACAGTACTAAACAAACCTATTAGTAATAATTTAAAGAAAAATAGATAAATTCTTCAAATATTTTTAATAAAATAGAGTAGATTTCCCAATATTTGGATACAATAAATAAAATTTTAATCAAAATTAGGTAAATTTAATCTTTATGTATATTATAATCGAAATATATTTAAAAATTTAACAAAAACGTACTTAAAATAATAAATTGGATAACATAATACGACAACACACTCGTGCCTTTTCTAAAGCGGCCCACTAATGACAAATTTGTTTGACAAATCTGTTTGAAGACGGTTGAGCACTCACGACAAACCGATTTGACAAACTTTATTTCCATTGTGTGCTTCGCGGAGTGAACATGTCTGATTATAACGCGGAAGATGTAATTGCGCTGCTAGTAATACACCAGTGCATGAAGCGAAAAAAGCTAAATGCAAAAAAAAAATTATGAAAAAAGAATGGATGAAAGAGTGGTTATGTGAGAGATACAACCACTCACATGTAAAACTATTAAATTCAATGGAGCTGACTGCTCCTGACGATTTTAACAATTTCCTCAGGATGGATTCCAAAACGTATATGGATCTCCTTACTGCAGTCACTCCTGTAATAAAAAAGGAAGACACAGGAATGCGTGAAGCGATTACAGCAAATGAGAGACTCTCCGCAACATTGAGGTTCCTCGCAACTGGACAAAGTTTTGAGGATCTCAAATTCTTAAGAAAGATTTCCCCACAATCTTTAGGCAGAATAACAATTGAGACGTGCAGAGCAATAATTTCATCATTAAAATCGTTTATTACGGTATGTAAAAAATAATATTATTTATACATATTCTTTGTTATCAAAAAACTGTTGGAACGAGTTTGTTGGAGTTATTATTTCCTGAGAAATAACTTCCACAGATTGATGTTCTGGAAAAATTTCCTCGGATGGAAGCATTTGCAAACTAATTGGTGAAGACGGAAAGCTCGATTCGTTAGTTGGAGTTGAGTTTGCAAATCTTTGAACAACAGGATACCTCAATGGCTGCATTCCAAGGTTAAGGCTGCTCGAAAAGGATAGATGATTCAGCTGACCGTGCATTAGAGTGTCGTTGCCAAGTTGAAGTATTTATATGATGAAGGGCTTCTATGTTTACCTGAGCCGGAAAAGCTACCACTGTCCGAAGATATATTTCCATTCGTATTCGTAAGGGGTGATGCATTTCCCCTCTTGAAAAATCTAATGAAATCGTACAGCCGCTCTAATTTATCGATCGAACAGCGAATCTTTAACTACCGACTTTCTAGAGCTCGACGTATTGTATAAAACGCATTTGACATTTTAGCCAGCCGTTTTCGGGTATTTCACACTGATATAATGTTGAATCCAGAAAAAGCCACATTAATTGCAACTGCCTGTTGCTATTTACACAATTATTTAAAAGTAAAAAATGAGTCAATTTATTTGAGAAACTCCAACGAAATGGATACTGGGATTACTACAAATGACTATTTGACAGATTTGRAGCCGACAAAGTATACCAACTCTTCCACAAACGCCAAGCATGTTCGCGATAAATTTTGTAATTACTTTAGTACTGTTGGTGCAGTGCCTTGGCAGAATGAATTTATATAAGCTCTATAAATTTTTGTAATAACTCCAATTTTTCTCAAAATAAAGAATTATTGCTTCTCATAATCTACGAGTATGTACTTACTTTTTCAATATCGATAGATTCGTCGAATGAGCAAAATCCATCTGTTTGCACCTCTTGGTCACCCAAAAATTCCAACTTATTGAAGTACCATAGATTTGGTACATATATTTCCTCAACACCTGCCCCAGACTTTTCGCTCTTGCGTACCTTCACCAATTCACGTCTATATGCAGTGCGTAAACAATTAATTTTTTTTTCACTGCGTCAAATGGCGCATCCTTATAAATTTCTTTATAYTTCGAAGTTAAATTTTTCCTTTTGCACTGCCATAAGGCCGGTTCATTTTTAAATAATTCAATAAACTCTTCCAAAAAATTTTTGCTCACGCTTGCCATTTTTTTATCCGCTGATGTTTACTCTGCAAAGATTTCAACCAACTGACCAAATGTTTGCAAACCACGCCACTCACGACAAACGAATCCTCAAATCGGTTGTTAGTTTTTGAAATTTGTCGCAAACCTTCAATCYGKTTGACAACATGCCCACTCACGACAAAAACCACCTCAAACTCAAACAGATTTGTCAAACAAATTTTTCGTGAGTGAGTCGCTTAAGGCATTTGGCCGTTTTAGTAGTAGAATATTTAGGAAACCCTAATGAACTGCCTGGGTTTTTGCCCTGAGTCTTCCCTTATTCTATTGCATTCTTAATGTAATTTCTGTCTTCTAAAAGCTTTCGGCTGTGTATGTATGGGTGAAAATGATAGGATTTGTTACTTGTAGGTTTATACAATGCTATATAGTTCGCTCCGGTATTTATTCAAAACTATGTTTTTRAAAGAATAAATAATATATACAAAATATTGTGTGTATTTAAAAATACTAAAAATGTATATATATTTAACTAAATTATTAATTTCTAATCAAAATTGCACAATGTTTATTTGAATTTCATTATAATATTTCTTCGTATCGGAGATTTAAAAAGAAAATTCGCCGAAGACTCAATATTGATCGCTCGTTCCTATAAGGGGCCTTACATGACACACATGTGCGTTCGCTCTGTATGAAATCGTTTCTCTCTTCCCACAGTGAACATGTGCGACAAGCAAGCGGAAAATTGTTTGTCCGCGATTTTCCCTATTCGGCGAAACGTGTGCACACTGATCGCAAAAAATCAAAAAAATCGCGAACATGGATCGGTATGCGCACAAGTCTATATACGAGTAAACCGTCGTGTATGGCCACTCTAAAACCAAGATGCGATTTTCAAAATATATATAAAATGGTGTGGTATGTGTGTGGCCCTCAATATTGTATACTAAACGATCAATATTTATCACGATATGTAAAAATTGAAAATGTAGTACCCTTTGATAAATTGTCTACGATTAGATTATCGATATTATRAAGGAATTCTCAGAAATCAAAAACGTAAGAGTAAACAATTGTAACATCGAAGGATTACTTTATTGTTTGTTTACTAACTTCAACAAATCGAGCAATAGAGGATAATTTATGTACATTTATTAAAGGTAAGTAAATGCTTCGATTGAGCTAAAACACATAAATGGGTAGGAATCGAAAAAAGTTTTGTTAATAAAAGAAAAAAATGAGGTCCCACGATATCATGGTTAAAATGGATATGGTTGGGAAGAGGAGATTCTCTGTATATATATGTGGATAATCGTAGCCGTCCGATTACCAAAATTTTACCATTTTATAACGAAAAAATATATAAAAAAGCAAGCTTCTGTACAGTATATTTCAAATTAAAATGAGTAGAAACAATATTTTCATGCATATGGGTATTTTCTTATTTAAATTTAATAAAATACTTAGATTACATAGGAGTTTTACGCAAAAGTACTTACTTCAGTCACCCTAGGTATTGGTTCGATCAGGGTTATTCTTTTAAAGCGGGGCTGAAGACTGCCAACGCAGAAAGGAGTACTAAGCGAAAGTACTTTAGTAACCTCGATATGATATAATTGGTTCAGCTGTTATCAAAAAAATAAAATTCCCGCTGAGAATAATATTTCAACCCCAAAAATTATCATGTTAAAACATGAACGTCAAGCTCTTTTCAAGAAATATTTCTAACGGTATTCCGCGAGTAAAACAAAAAGCATAAACTTGAGCTGTTTACACCATTTCCAATGTTATGAGTTCAAATCTGTCACAAAAAAGTAGGAGTGTGAGCTACCCCAAGTGTATAAAACATTTTTTTAAAATAAAATCTGTAAAAAAAGGGGAATGTTTAGTATCGCGCCGGCTAAGTATCGTTTATGGAGAAAAACAGGGTCGGGCTATCCCCCCTCCCGACCCCTTATTGGAAAGAGGAAGGATCGAACTTTTTAATAAACCC
>NW_017537100.1:138510-140183 GCF_001853355.1 Bactrocera latifrons | reverse complement strand
CGGGAAAGGTATAAAGAAATTAAAGAAATAATCGGGTGCTGAAATGATATCAGATTCCATGTCCTACAAAAATAATGCCGAAACGTGGACGAAAACGCAAAACTACTAAAGAATTCGAATGACGCATACTCCAGTCGTCTAAGAAAGATCCCAAAGCGTCGCCTAGAGAAATAAAAAAGCGCTTAGATCTTGATGTTAGTGACGTAACAGTTCGTAGACGTTTATTGGAATATAATTTAGTCACGCGCAGTCCGCGAAAAATTCCATAGTTGACAAAGATACATAATTAGAGCGCCGCTCCAAATCGCCAAGGAACATGGCAACTGGCAACCGGAGTGATGGAGAAATATTTTGTGGACAGAGGAATGTAAGGTAGTTTTATTTGGTGGCACAGGGTCTAAGCAGTATACAGTAAATACGGAATATAAACCACAATACACTCTTAAGACCGTCAAACTTGGTGGTGCATAGTGGGAAAGTTTCTCGTAGAACGACGTGGCACCAATCCATCTGATAAAAGAAACCATGGATCTGGACGTGTATGTGGATATWTTGAAAAAAGTTATGCTGCCATAGGCCGAATAGAATTTACCATTAAAGTGGTTGTTTCAGCAAGATATCCCAAAACATACAACTAAATCTGCAAACAAATGGCTTCGCGTCAATAAAGTTGAGGTTATGTCGTGGTCTCCTCAGTCCCCAGACCTTAATTCCAAATAAAACTTGTGGGTTATTGCTGACCGTAGACCATGAAATGCAAGGGAATTATGGAGCACAGCCCACGAGGCATGGCAGCAAATACCGATGAAAAGGTGTTGTGATCTGATCGAGCCCATGTTCCGCAGATCTGCAGCAGTAAGAAAAAAAAAAATGGCGGTTACTCTACTAAATATTAACTAAACTAGCGTATATACTAGTGATAATTTCCAATATTTTAATTTTTTTTTTTTTTAGTTTTATTGCATTTTGTGCTGCACTCCTAATATTTTGAATACAACTGTATATATTTTTTTTATCTATATGAATGTATTTCATTTCAAAAATCCTCATGTTAAATATGTTAGTATATATACATAAATATAGATAGATATACATGTATACATACATACATACATATATGTGTATTAAAAAATTTGAAATTGTTTGGTACAAGCCCGGTTGTTCAGTACTACATTGCTTTTGAGCCTCTGAAGCCTTATAAGATCGTTTAAGGAAGCGTTGTTTTGCTGCGCCAATTCTAGGCAAATATTGAGTGCTGATATTGTCTCCGCCGACGTAACTTTCTTCGTATTGTGGAGACGTCGTTTGTTTCTTCACCTTCAGTAGAGTTATCGTCGGCACAGTGAACTTCATTTTGTACGAAAGACTCCAAAGTAGGTTCAACAATCCATTGCTCAATTTCAGAATTGGATATTTTCTACAATGGTTCTACTACTTGTATCTTCATCTTRCTGTAAACGTAACTCTGAAAGAAGGATGTCATCTTCATTATTCCATTCGGTTGTTATGTCAAACAATTTGACTATCAGTACTCTTTAACTCTCCTTCTTTGGGGTGACAGTGAGCATTATCTATAAGTAAACAAGTAAGGAAGGGCTAAGTTCGGGTGTCACCGAACATTTTATACTCTCGCATGATAAAGTGATAATCGAGATTTCATTATCCGTCATTTA
>NW_017537100.1:129297-137495 GCF_001853355.1 Bactrocera latifrons | reverse complement strand
TTGTTGCGAGAGTATAAAAAGCCTTTTCTGTAAGATTTTTGCCACGGAGAAACGTTTTTACCAGCAGTTTTATGAAATTTTAAATTGCTAAGATAATTTTTTTAAGCAAAACAAATGTTTTGTGAAACCATTCTTCAAATGAAGCCAAGGTCATGAATTCACTTTTATTTTCTTTGTAGACAACAGGCAAATCCGTAAAATTTTTAAGTGAGTGTGGATTCTATGATTACCAGACACATTCGTACAAACAAGAAAGTTATTTACTGATTTTATGTCCCGCAGGCGAGGTTTCTTTTGAGCGTACAATAGTTCTATCAGGTAAATGCTTCCAAAAGAGGCCAGACTCATCGGCATTGTAAATCTGCTCCTTGTTCAAACCTAAATCAGTAATTGTTTTTGTTTAAGTTTTGCAAAAATGGGTTAACTGAATGAGTATTATTCGAAAGTTTTTCGCCACATATTTTCAGTTTTCGTATTATATATACCTATGTTTTTAAAATTTGTGATCCACTCATTGCTAGCACGAAAGTCACCCGGCATTTCCCGTATTTTTGCTTGGAAAAATTTGGCCTTTACCTTGAGCATATCAGTAGTGATAGTTCTTTGCTCGTTGTTTTGGAAACCATTTCATGTGTCCTTTTTCCATTTTTGCATCTTCTGTCCGGTCGCTGCTATATTCAAAGTGTTATAGGAAGAACCGCGGCCTTCGACGCGCTAATTATCCGTTTCCACGACAGTCGGGTCTACGAAAACCGGAACGGACCCGGATTTTTATCCGGCCAAGGACTGTCAACTCGGCAGAATTCTGCCGTTACAACAACAACGCGCTAATTATAGACACGTTCCTGCCGGCCGCTCTGTACCGCCGCAAACGCTACTTCTCGCAATTTTTAAATCTGTAATATCTTCGAAAATAGTCATTATGTCATATGCAATAAGGGACCTTTTCAATGTGTAAACGACATCACATTAGAAACCTCAAAAATAACAGTATTTCTCCACTATTTAATGGATGTTATTACATATATAAAACTTCCTATTCAATCACTGTATCGATTAATCCAAAATATGGCGTGTGTTGAATATCTGGTCAGTTATTGATTTCCCCATCGATTGTTGAATCGGATTTGCGTTCTCCTGACGTTATGCTTTCACTGAGATTCAGCACTTTGCACTCTTTTCATCATCTAGAGTGAATTTACCGACCTTTGTGCCAAAGATACCTTCTTTGTCCACCCTGGAGTTAGCTGGGGCTAGCTCTCATAGGTGCTCTGGAGGATGGAGTCATGTGTAGAAGTTCACACAAGTTAGGAAACTTCTTTGATTGCCTCTCAAATGGGACTGGTCAGAAACGATTCTTTTACATATGGCTCAAGCAACTCACGACTTCCGGTTTTARACCAAGGATCCTTTGGGACAGAACATTGGTTGCTTTATAATTAAAAGCATTAAAAGTAAATYTGCAAGACAAATTTTAATATAATTATGTCCTATGTTTGTTCATTGAAGAAAATGTGGTTTCCTTTATATTTATTTCGCTGGGGTATATCAATTAGTCGAATAAAAAACGTAAAAATCAAAAAGCAGCATTATAAATAATAACCTTTGCTTTTCACATTTGTTCACATATTTTGATAGCATTATAGAAATTTGAAAAAATTATATTGCTACTTATCAAAAATATATTAAAGTAAGCACGTCAAGTTATTTAATTTTTTTTCTTTTTTTTTTTTTTTAGGTAATAATAAATATGTCAAAGCAAGAAAAAGTAAGAACAGGAACAACGGATGGTTGGTTTGAGGGATGGTTCAGCCGTCAAAAGATAAAAAACACCAGCAATAATTCAACTATGCCCATAAAATCAAATATGTTTGATAACAATGAAAGTATTGACCTTCAGGCTCTGGAAAATGATATTCGAACGATGGATGACAGTGAAATAGACTTGAAGTTTTTGGAAATTCTAGAAGATATGAATATCCCTAAAGATAAACGTGAACCACTTCTAAAGAAAACTCTTACCGAAAAGCGCAAAATGGTATTTATGCATCTAAAAGGTAAGTTTTTATTTATGATTATTACTAATTTTATGGTCTAAAAAATATAAATTTGATTTAAATTCAACTAAAATATATTTTTATTATTCACTCTATAAGAATCCAAATAATGTAAAAACCAAAAAAAAAAAAAAAACAATCATAAATATTGCAAAAACCGAGGACCAAAACATATAATGAAGATAAGATAAGATAAGATAAAGAATGCGGATTGCACCGCGACCTAGGGTCTATTGTGCCCACTACTAACTCACAGCGTCTCACTTAGCCCCAGCAAATTGATGAATTCCAATATYCTSCTAGGTGCTAATGAGGCGATGTGATCCCTATTTAGAAACATGGATCCAAGGTCCTTAATCCTGCGTCTGCAGATTGCTGGGCAATCCATTAGCAGGTGTTCTGGAGTTTCGGATTCCCAGTTGCAGAACCGGCAATTTGCGCAAGAAGCTAGGCCCATGTTAAAAAAGTGCTTCTTGAGTTTGCAATGGCCGGTGTAAAACCACTTGAGGTTGTAACCCTTCATTAGCAGCTTTGCGTGAYGCAAGCCAGGAAGTTGTTGCCAATGTATCTCCCTACCCACTGCTGCATCYTTGCGGAACTGTTCCTTTATGGTGTKGRGACCTACCGCTATGAAGGGTTTTGGCCCTACCATGTTGGTGGATCCTGCAGCGCGGGCAAGCTCATCGGCCAGTTCGTTTCCAGCAGTGCCTTTGTGGTGCACTTGGTTGCATTCTGCCAGACTATTCAGCCGATCTATACACTCCTGCACCAATAGCGATTTTACCTCGTATGATGAGATCGCCCTGAGTGCCGCTTGGCTATCGCTTACGTTCGTTGCGATAGCCGCGATGGAGGTTTAGCTCTACGCACCGACTTATAGCAAATACCTCCGCTTGGAATATGCTCGGAAACCTTCCTATAGGCATGGAGAGTTTTGCACGTGGTCCTGCGACCCCTGCACCAATTCCCTCCGAAGTTTTCGAGCCGTCGGTGTACCACCTGATCGAGCTATCCCTGAGTAGTAGCTCGAGAGCGGAGTCGCTCCAATCGGCCTTGTTGCCGAGGGTGGTCTTGACATATAATGAAAATATCTAACTTAAAAAAAAAATATTTTTTTAAGTTAGTTAAGGGGGTATTCTACTCTAGAAATCATGTTTTGGACAGTTTTTTKAAAAAAAAACCAAAAATATTCTTAATATCCATTTTTTATGGTGTTTTTATTGATATCTTAAGAATACAGAAAAAAATATTAAAAATTAAAATAATTAGAGGGGGGCGCACCCTGGTGACATTGATCTGACTCTCCTGGTGGTCTGAAAAAAAAAATCAAGGAATTCTTAATCAGTAGGGATGCTGTTATAACCCCTATTTCAGAGAACACGATTTTTTTTTTTAAATGGCGACTGCTTGAAAATGAAAATAATTTTTTACGCTTTTTTTTTGAAATTCATGAATTTTTTTTAAATATTAAAAACGAGGGATTATATAAAGATAAAGGATTATGTAAAGCAGGTTCACACAAAATTTCAAGTAAATCGGTTGTATAGAACTTGAGATAATGCCGRTACCGTGTGGAAAAAAGTAGTTTCGAGAARAACGCGTTTAAAAAAGTGAGTCTACCTACCTACCGGGCTAGGTACTGCGTCACTAAAGTAACTGTAGCTCTTAAAATAATTTTAATTTTTAAAAATCCTTTGGAGGATATGTTCTTAAGGGTCTAAACTTTAAATATATGGATAAAATCGAATTTTTCAAAATTCTACAGTAAAATACCCCCTAATGGAAAAAAATGCTATATAACTAGTGTGGCGTTTTGCAAACTGAATATGATCTCATCTTTGTCGTTCACTTTTAAAATTACAGTTAACTCATCAAACTGGACAATGTTATGCTTTCCTCTTTTCTGAAAGTACGTATAATTGCATTTGATATTATGCAACAAAGTTTTTACATAAATGGAGAATAAAAAAAGTAAACAACACATACAATATTTTTCTCATAACAAAAGCGCTAAACGAAACGAATATATTCGAAATTGAATTATCTGTGAATATCATACCAAACTTAATACGGCGAAAGGAGTGATATTTTCTGCAGCTTTAACAAACCTTTCAGAAAAAAAATAAAATAACAACTTATGGATCAAAATGTAATCAAAGTTAATAAAATATAAAAAAAAAAAAAACAAATAATGGATATGTAAATACTCCTTTGCATATCTTATTATTAGACTTATACCAGCTCCCTAAATACTTAAAAATTGGCCCTAAAACTATTCAAATCAAACCTTATATTCTTAAACCTCGGTCATACAAAAGACAGRTGTACCAACACTCCCGTTTGTGGCACATGAGCCTTGCCCCCAGCACTCAGAGGTAATAAAGTGTACTTAAATTAAATGTATTAACTGTAATTCTCAGTAAAGTATAAAAAATGCCCAACTTATTTTAAAAATTAAGAAATCCTTAAATATTCTACAATAAACAGAATGTCAGGTCAAGAAGCAGTAACAATTGTTCATCAGACTACTTCACAAAGAAAACCCCAATAGAATCACTGGAACTAACCAGAAGAAGAAATAATCACAGCAACAACAACAATCAAAAGTAACGAAACTCTGCAAAACAAAATCAATGACTATACCAAAATCTATTGCTGACGATACAACTATAAAACACAAACCTTATATAAATTAATTAAAATACTCAGAGTTTAATCTACCAATGAAAATTTATCATAACATTACCACTCATCCCAGCAATTAAAATAACAAAATCCTCCCAATAATAACTTTATTGTAACTCCTACTGGCTCCACAACAATACCCAGATCATTAAATTTTCAGGAAGAAACCGAACCAACTATAATGCAGCAATTTTACCGAAAACAATTATGTGTAACAGAATAATAAGGCTACAAACACCAATGAGATTCTTTCTCAACTTCACTAGAATGACCAGTAAAATACAATAACAGATTCTTATACTGAATTACTATACTCATATCTCCGTTCATTTTTTGTAATGAAAGTTTTTCAGTGGAATATCATAGGTTATTGGAGCAATTGCAATAATTTGGAGATATTCGTAGCGGAATTCCCACCTCATATCATAGCATTGCAAGAAAAGCATATCAATGTGGCATTGATAACAACAAAATGTCCAAAAGGGTATAATATTTATCTTCACAATACGAACATGAAAAATAATCAGTGCAAACGCCACTAATTCAAAAATTCAAATAGCTTCTACCCAAGCGAAAGTCTCAGTCTATAAATTTAAATATACAGTATTTACCTACCATCAATTATAAAAATTTCTCCCAATAAGTTGAATACTGATACTAATTTTGCGAACAATTTAATATTTTGCGATACCAACTCCAGAAGAATAATGTTTGAAAGTTTCATACTACAAAATAATCTGTGTATTCTTAACAACCGCAAATATATTCACTATTCCACTCACTACACTTTATCTGCTATTGACATTTCAGCATTATCCCATGTAGCATGTAGTTTTTGTTTTTATCGAAAGAGATAAATTGTGATATGTCCGGTAGTGATCATAATACTCAATTATAGGAAAAACCATAGATTCAAAAGGACAAACGCAAACTGGCCTCTCTTTTCTAATGATTAGAAATAAAAGAAGATCAATATCCGCATACTGATAACATTAATAAACAGACGCTGTTAGGCTAGCAGGCAATGTGAGTATTCCGTAATCTAAACCCAACAAGAAGAGATGTAATTCCTGTTGGTGGATAAAAGAGCTGCAAGAACTTAGAAACAAGAAAATGAAATACTGGCATGGTCTAAAAAATAACTTGACCTTACATAACCTGCTCAACTATAAGAAATGTAATGCTCTTTTTCGTAAAAAAGTTAAGAGACAAAAACTAGCCCTTATCAAAAATTTATGGCTCATATCAGCCCAAACGCCAATACAAAAACACATCTTCTCGGCATTGAGGCAATTAAATGATCTATGGTTTTCATCGGAATCGATTGTCAAGCTTTGTGGAGTCTATTAAAAAGTTCATCTCCATTTATCTTTGTTCCTGTCTATGCGCCTGTTAACTAGCCCCTACAAGTTTTCAATACGGTTTTCCATTTACTAATATGCCAACGCTTGGCTTTGTTTCTTATTGAAACCATCGGTCTGTATGCGGGACGACAACCTCTTACTTAAGCTTTTAAGAGGTGCCTACGCACACTTCTTGTGAATATTTTTAAGTCTAAATCTTTAATGATTTGTGATGGGGCAATATCAGTATCTTTTCACTAGTTGTACTATTAAGTTGTCTATTCTTTGGCTCCTTTTGCGTTCGCGACCTCCTCGGAGATTAACAGAAGCTTCTTTTTTATTGTTCGCGCAATTGTACTTTTGTGCATTTCATAATTTGTAGAAATGCTCTTATGTGCCATTTCTTTCTTAAAATCGGAAATAATTTTCTTTCGAAGTTCTATTTCATATTTGTCTCTTTCCATTTTGAATAAAACAAAAATCACGTTGATTTGCCCGAATTATCACAAGAATTTATTCATAAAAATTAACGATATTGCGTAATTTTCAATGCGAAAGCTCAATAATAACGGAAAAACACAGCTATAATAGTGTTACTTGAACTCAAACTCAGAGTTGCAATTGTTTTGTTCACGTAATTTAGTAGTTGAAATCAAAATTAAATTTTTTCTTTTTTTTTTATCAATGAAATTGGTTTGTCTAAAAACGTTAAATGGAGGATGGAGTCATGTGTAGAAGTTCACGCAAGTGCGGAAAGTTTTCTGATCGCCATTCACTTGGGAGTGGCCAGAAAAGGTTCTTTTAGATATGACTCAAGCAGCTCACGACTTCCCGTCCTTGACCAAGTATCCACTGGGTAGCCTAAGAACATCCGTTTGAAGGCGAGCTAAAGTGAGAAGGCGAAACATTCCCTGCATAGGGTTGTGCGCTGGGTTTGGGACCCGCAACGTAAAAAAACCACCCCAATGACAACGCAACAACAGCCTCGGATGAGAAGACCCCACTTTTGATGATAACCATGGCAAACGAAATAAGGAATGCAAATTGAGGGCATGAACCAGGAATGTCCGGTCCCTTAATTGGGAAGGTGTCGCTGCCCAGCTGGCTGATGTCCTCGTGAATATAAAGGCTGACATGACTCCGTCCAAGAAATGCGATGGACGGGACGAGGACAGAGACGAGTGACTTATTTTATTTACTACAGTGGCCATATAAAGGAGTGCAAGTTTGGTGAGTGATTCGTTGTGTTAGAGAGACTCTGTCGCCGAGTACTATGGCTGAGTTCCAAGTTGCATGTTGCTTTGCATTGTTGCGATACCGATACCGAATTTATACATAATCAACAATGCAACCCTACTGCTTTGTTTCAATTTGCTTTGTATCAACTTTGACATTTTGTCACAATTGTTTTCAAAACAACCAACAGCTATGGCGGCAAATGTGAATATAAATTTATTTATTAACAATTTTTTAGATTTATGTGAAAGTGGCCGCAGCAACTCCACGATAATCATTAAAAATCATTTGAAAAAGAAGAGAAATAACAAAAAGCGGCATTGCTTGGATTATTCAATGGAAAAATATTTCGGTACTCAATACTTTGCATATCGTAAGCAGTTTGACTTTAAGGAATTCTATACTTCGTACTAATGCAAAGCAACATGCAACTTGGAATTCAGCCTATCATTCACTCCGGTGAATGAACGTCTAGCCACAATCCGAATCAAAGTGAGGTTCTTCAACATATTGCTGACCTATGTGACCAAAGATGCCTTTTATGTGTGCTTGGAGCGCACTTATGAAAGCTGCCCCTGCCACGATGTCAAAATCGTGCTTGGCGACTTTAACGCCAGGGTGGACAAAGAAGGTATCTTGGCACTACGGTCGGTAAATTCAGCCTCCACGAGGAAACATCCCCAAATGGGTTGAGGTTGATCGACTTCGCCGGGGCCCGAAATATGGTTATCTGTAGTACTAGATTCCAGCTTAAGAAGATACATCAAGCTACCTGGCTGTCTCCGGATCGAAGAACAACCAACCAGATCGATCATGTTGTGATAGACGGAAGACACGTCTCCAGTGTTTTAGTGCGCTCTCTCTCTGTGCAGCAAAA
>NW_017537100.1:116586-128872 GCF_001853355.1 Bactrocera latifrons | reverse complement strand
GATCTAGTCACCGATGCCCAGAGCATACTTAAATTATGGAGGGAACACTTCTCCAGCCTGCTGACTGGCAGTGAACGCGCAACGCCAGGAGAAGGCGAACCCGATTCCCCAACCAACCAGGAAGAAGTTCGAATAGCAATTACCCGCCTGAAGAACAACAAAGCGGCTGGGGCCGATGGATTGCCGGCCGAGCTATTCAAACACGGCGGCGAAGAACTGATGAGGAGCATACATCTTCTTCTTCTTCTTCTTGATTGGCGTCGACACCGCTTACGCGATTATAGCCGAGTTAACAACAGCGCTCCAGTCGTTTCTTCTTTTCGCTAGTGGCGCCAATTAGATATTCCAAGTGAAGCCAGGTCCTTCTCCACGTGGTCCTTCCAACGGAATGGAGGTCTTCCTCTTCCTCTGCTTCCCCCGGCGGGTACTGCGTCAAATACTTTCAGAGCTGGAGCGTTTTCGTCCATCCGGACAACATGACCTAGCCAGCGTAGCCGCTATCTTTTAATTCGCTGAACTATGTCAATGTCGTCGTATATCTCGTACAGCTCATCGTTCCATCGAATGCGATATTCCCCGTGGCCGACGCGCAAAGGACCATAAATCTTTCGCAGAACTTTTCTCTCGAAAACTCGCAACGTCGACTCATCAGTTGTTGTCATCGTCCAAGCTTCTGCACCACATAGCAGGACGGGTATTATGAGTGACTTATAGAGTTTGGTTTTTGTTTGTCGAGAGAGGATTTTGCTTCTCAATTGCCTACTCAGTCCGAAGTAGCAAATGTTGGCAAGAGTTATCYTGCGTTGGATGCATGCATCAGCTTTGTAAAATATGGTCGGACGAAAGCATGCCCAACGATTGGAATTTAAGTGTGCTATGCCCAATCCTCAAAAAAGGAGACTGCGCCAATCTGCGCCAACTATCGTGGGATAAGCCTCAGCAAACTGATCGGACCTTATCAGTGTGGCTTCAGACCTGGAAAATCAACAACCGACCAGATATTCACCATGCGCCAAATCTTGGAAAAGATCCGTGAAAGGAGAATCGACACTCACCACCTCTTCGTCGATTTCAAAGCTGCTTTCGACAGCACGAAAAGGAGCTGCCTTTATGCGGCGAATGTCTGAATTTGGTATCCCTGCAAAACTTACACAGCTGTGTAAGCTGACGTTGACCAACACCAAAAGCTCCGTCAGAATCGGGAAGGACCTCTCCGAGCCGTTCGCTACCAAACGAGGTTTCAGACAAGGCGATTCCTTATCGTGCGAATTTTTCACCTTGCTTCTGGAGAAAATAGTTCGAGCTGCAGAACTAAATAGAGAAAGTACCATCTTCTATAAGAGTGTACAGCTGCTGGCGTATGCCGATGATATTGATTTCATCGGCCTCAACAACCGCGCCGTTAGTTCTGCTTTCTCCAGACTGGACCAGGAAGCAACACAAATGGGTYTGGCAGTGAACGAGTGCAAGACGAAATATCTCCTGTCATCAAATAAWCAGTCGTCGCACTCGCGACTTGGCTTTCACGTCACTGTTGACAGTCATAGCTTTGAAGTTGTAGGTAACTTCGTCTATCTTGGAACCAGCGTAAACACCACCAACAATGTCAGCCTAGAAATCCAACGCAGAATAACTCTTGCCAACAGGTGCTACTTCGGACTGAGTAGGCAATTGAGAAGCAAAGTCCTCTCTCGACAAACAACAACCAAACTCTATAAGTCACTCATAATTCTAAGAGGAAGACCTCCACTCCGTTGGAAGGACCAAGTGGAGAAGGACCTGGCTTCACTTGGAATATCTAATTGGCGCCACGTAGCGAAAAGAAGAAACGACTGGCGCGCTGTTGTTAACTCGGCTATAATCGCGTAAGCGGTGACTACGCCAATCAAGAAGAAGAAGAGAAAAACGTTAAATAACATTAAAAATACCAAATTACTTCTATAATAATTTCATGTTAAAAGAACAGTCTGCAAGTTTAATGGTAATAATACAAGGTGTGTTCCAAAGCAAACAGCACTTAAAAAAACAGAACAAATGGGGTTTTTCGGCAAAATTAATTCATTTTATTCAAAATAGTCTCCTGCTTCAATACAGCTTTTTGCAAGCATTTTGAATGCCCTCTACGTTTACATAACGCTTTCCTTTCATGGGCAAATGAATTTTTCCATATCAGGTGAATACGGGAAGTGGTTAATGGTTAWAATGTGATTTTTGGTCAAATARTCGGTCATAAGCGTCGATTGATGAGAGTCATTTATGCCCTTACGACCACGTTGAAAACGTTGAAACCACTCGTGCACTCTACTACGGTATAGGCAATCATCGCCATAAACTTGTTTCATCAATTAAAACGTTTCGGTAAATTTTTACCAATTTTAAAGCAAAATTTAATCTTCTCTCTTTGTTCGAAGCTCATTTTCGCACCGATAACCCAAACATACTGTCACTTCAAACGCAATAACTTCACTTCCAATCAATGAAATACTATGTTTCTCACTGGACAATCGATAAAGATAGAACATTTTAACGCACCAGTCCATATATAGATGGCGCCATTAAGGGCGCTAGATTCAAAAAATCCTGTTTACTTTGGACCGCACCTTGTATACTTGTTCTGAAATAATGTATTAGTTGCACATGTTATTATTATTATTTCGAAGATTAACGATGTAAACACCTACAATAATGATTTAAAAAATTAGTATGCTTCATTTGAAAATTGGTCATTCACATCGGGTGCCTCTAATAATTTTGAAAAGTGTTTTGAAATCTATAAGCTCTTGAAAAACTTTATATCTGTTTGGTTCTGAAGCATCTACAGTTGATGGTAAAAGATAGCGGTCGTCCTCGCGTGTTTCAGATCGATCAATCAGATAAATGTCATGACTTACCCGAGAACGTTCGGAAAGTTCACAACGTAAAAACCACCCAACAGTGACTTAAATATTTATTGTTTTATAGATACAGATGACTTGACGTAGAGAAATCTAATAGCAGGAACTGTGGAGAACGTAGAATCGTGGCCCGTGTCAGCTGATACGATCATCTTATGGGCGCCCAATGTAAGTGCACAGTGAGAAACGCTACTCCCTTCTCTCTTTGACGCAGGATGACGTGAGAATTCATGGCATTTGGATTTTTGCCGTAGAAACGTGCCAGCTGATTGCTCTCTCACAACGCAGGGTTGCCAATATCTATATACTGTAGTAATTTTCAACTTTTGTAATCCAATCTGCTCAATATGTTTGAAATTTTCTTAAAATAACTTAAAATCAGAGTCGAATGCTATTATTCATAAATATATAGACTATTTTTCAGTTTTGATATTTTATATTATAAAAAATTGTAATTGAAAACATAAATGTGTACAAAACTATATATGCGTATTGAGCAATGGCAACATTTTTCAAATGAAAACAAACAAAGATGGCTGATTTCTGCGTTTTCGCCACGTTATCAAGTGTTCACACATTTTGCTCGATGAGGAAGGAAAGGAAGGAAGGCAGTAGCGTTCTCCACTGTTCCTGCTATGAATTTGAATCTGAATCTATTAGGCTACGTTTGTGGTCAGAGTTAGAGAGCATGGCGTGCCGAAAATTTGCAAATATCAATCTTTGGTTCGAGCAGCTTCGTCAATAGCACTATAAACTGTGCGTGCTGCTTTTGATCAATGGCGGAATTGTTTGAGAACTCGTTTGAAAGCCATATGACTATTTAAATTTCAATTTTATGCAAAGCCAATKTAATATATGCATTGTTTTAAATTATTGAAATATTAAACGTTTGTAGACAGACACAAATGGAACAGATAGATACCAGAAGCCGGTATTAGTGGGTATTCTAGGCGAGATCTCCATGTTAGATATTGTGCTGTGGCTGCTTAAATTTACAAACAGAAGTACAAGCCATTTCAACGATTCCTTAATAAAAAATGCTCACTTTAAAATGTACAATCATTTAATATAATGTTTATTAAACTCTTATAAAAAATATTAATATAAAATTTATACTAACTTATATTAATTAATAGACGACGAAGGTATGTAGATGTACGGGTGGTTATAAGTTGCATCCCGGACCGCGTAGTTAACGAGGGGGTAGGCTGCATAGGATCGAATGTGTGTAACAAAGTGCTTGGAACGAATTTTGCCTTCCATCCTGTTGTCCATCCTTTTTGTTTAGTGAGKAGGGGTACAGGTGTGATGAGATGATACGCTGTTACCTGTATTTCGGCGTACTATTGGTAGAGTAGCCGAGGGCGCAGAACACATGCTATAAATGTTGAAAACGGCTTTGGTTTTAAACATACTTAGCATGTACATACATATGTTTGCTTTTWCGTGCGTACAATAAGAAACTATATTTTACGGRTTTATGAGTTTGTAACTGCTTTTCATAGTTATTGTGTTTGCGGAGAGGGAAGTTGGGCTAAGATTTGTGTTCTTATTTCCTTACCATCGGCTCTTTACACTAGTTCTTTAATTATTTGTTTCTTCTGTATTATTGACAATTATTACATTTTCTTACGGTCGGCTTAAGGACAGCAGCAAAGACGATTGGAACGACTCTAACCTCGAGCTGTTGGCGAGGAACAGTACTATGAGGTGGTACACAGATGGATCGAAAATGTCGGAGGGAATCGGTGCAGGGACTGTGGGCCCACGCACTAGGCTCCCCATACCCATGGGTGAGTTCCCTAGCATTTTCCAGGCAGAAGTGTACGCCATAAGCCGTTGTATAGAAATAAACCTCCATCGCAACTATATCAATGAGCGAATAGCCATTCTCAGCAATAGTCAGGCGGCGATAAGGCGATCTCCTCTTACGAGATCAAATCGCTGCTAGTGTAGCAATGTAGGGAGAGGCTAAATAGCCTTGCGGAAAGAAACCAGGTACACCTAATCTGGGTGCCTGGTACAAAGGTATAGCCGACAATAAACTGGCGGACAGGATAGGACCCGAACCTTTACGGGCGTGGGTCCCCATACCATGAAGGAGCTGCTCCGTGAAGAGGAAAGAGCAGGCAGGGAGGAGCACTGGCTACAAAGTCGTGGTATGAGACACGCCAAGCGGCTAATTGGAGGTTACAACCGGCAAAGGTTTTAAATCATAGTAAACCTGCCCAGGAGCAAACTCAGGCTGCTAGTCGCATGGTACACTGGCCACTGCAAGCTAAATAGGCATCTGCACAGCATGGGCCTTTCAGCTTGCGCCAACTGCTGTTTCTGCTACAGGTAGCCTGAAACACCGGAACATCTGTTGATCGACTGCACGGCAGTCTGTAGACGCAGATATAAGTTCCTTGGAGTGTTGTTTCCGGATAGGGATCACATTGCCTCGCTAGCGCCAAGTAGTCTACTGGACTTCATTTATATGCTGGGTCTAGGCGAGTCAGTGTGAGCAAGGAGAGGGCACAATAGGRGGCACAAAGGTCGCAGTGCATTCCTCATCACTATTCATTCATTCATTCAAGGACAGCACTTCCATATCTGACTCAGATATGGCCAGAATGTGTGCTCTTTAGCCCTGGAGTTAGGGCTGCGATATTAGAGGATCTTGTGAGAGAGTGGCCGTGAATTGCGAACGGCTTCATTTCGAATTGTATGTGGTAATTGTCAGCTACTTTTTTGAACTGGAATGTTAAAGTTTTACAACAGATTCCCACCAACTACCCTTATGAGGAGCGTTTATGTATGTGCGATAAGAGTTACCTTTGCTTTTGGTAAGTCTAGGTGCGTCACAGTATCGCATTGGGCGCCGTGTGGTATACCCTTAACCTTAGTTTTGAGTATAAATAAAATTATTTTTTATTATTTGAAAAKTATTAGGCACTTGTCTATGATAGGTGTAGATTTTTCGACTATTTGAACTGTCGAGGTAGTCGACGATGTATTTGCCGGTGTGCCAAATAAAATAAAAAATTGTTAGGATTTGGATAACAATTCAGATATATATATATATATGAGGTGTGTAATATGTAATATGTTTGTTAGTATATACAATTTTGTGTTTATGTGTGGTTATATACTTATAATTTGGGTTATTTGGAATATAAATACAATTATTATACAACTTAAGGGGTAATTTATGAGTATACAATAATTTTTAAATAAAACCTGATGTGGTTACTTATTCCCGCGTTGATCTTCAAAGGTTCTGCTGCTGTTGTTGTAGTATGGCCACCGCTTAAGGATTTCTTCAGGATTGTGTTCTTTTCATTATTGGCGTAAGTCATCCTGCGGGGTGGAAAAGTAGAATATATTTGAGTTTTTAATATTGTTAGACTGAATTCTATTTTTGTTTTTTCTGCCAGTTCGAGGAGTGTTTGAAAACGGTGGCTTGAGTGGTAGTCGTACGACGTACCGGCCATTATTTGATCGAGTAGTTGTGGCTTTAGAGAAGTCTTCACAATACTGATCTTCTAGAGTTTTGTTTTATATGAGGGGAAGTTTCTTTAACTTTTGAAATTTCCCTAAAAAGGTATTTGTTTGTATTATACTCAACTCAAGTTGGTATGGTGGTAACTAGTTTTGTAACTTGTCCACTTTGTGTTTCGATGTGCAGCGTTTGCGCTTCTTGTGCCTTTAAGCAACATGGTGTCACCTGACAATTTTTAGAATTTTGCTTTTGCAATTAAGCCCGTGATTCTTTGTGTATGAGTGCTTCTTTGGGGTGAGATGGGATATCTGCTGAAATGAAGCATTGAATTGTGTCTTTTVTGACAATATAAGCAGTTAAATTTGCTTTTGAAATTTTTAAGATTATGTGTATTGGACAATCAGTTTGTACAGAGTATTTTTGATCTGACAAAGTTGTTCTTTTCGTTAATGTTTAATTTTTTAAATTTCTCGCTAGTTTTAAGTTCTTTGTTCGGATGTGAACGTTTGTGTTTTGTAAAAGATTTTGTTTATATTTGTGTTGCTTCTAGCTTCTGGTCTATTTAAGCTTCCATTTTGGTCGTGTTTAATGTTTTTAGTTTTGATTATTTTTTCTTCTAACTTTTTCGCAATTTCAAATTGGGTGGTGAGAAAAWTTTTCATTACCTTTTCTGGTAATGCGGYGGTGCAATTGTTTACCAAAATTGTTTCCCAGCTGTCTGTAGGAATATTTTGTGTCGACAGAATCGACAAACAATTAGAAACAGTGGATTGTAGTCTTACAAATCCCCCACTTGGTTCTTTCTTGATTTTAGGCAAGTTTTAATATCTAGCTTTTAGAGCTTCCCAAGACAAATTGAAATAATCGTCATTTAATGCGAACTGTTTAACTATTTCGCCTTGACCTTTTGTTTTGTATCGGAGGTGATAAAATTTTTGCGCTTGTGATAATTGAGGATGATATATGTACACGGCCGTGGACATGTTCCGGAAGGACGGCCATTCTTCATAACCTCCGTAAAAGGTTTCTGTGTCACATGCGGGCACCTCGAGTTGGATGCCTGCCTTCTGACTGTCTTCTTGTGGTAGCTCTACTCTCGAATGTGAAGTAGGTGCATTTTCTTTTATTAGCTTTAATTAATCGGAGATCATTAGCTTTTGGTTCTTCATACTCGACTATTTAAATTTTTGAGGAAGATCTGAATCGTCAGGTTCTACAATGTCGTCATGACCCGCTTAGAGTCGTGTCCAAAAATTGTTGAGATTTATAATTTTGATTTCTAGTACTAGATCACTTTCTGAAATAAATTTAACAACCTGTTTTGAGCGTGTAGCTCCTGCAGGTGTATTTTGATTGTTATCAACTTTCATAATTTTGATTATTTTGTATTAATATCGTATTGTATTTAAATGCAGATTGACTTTTACATATATCAAAAATTGATAACTGGGACACTGAAACAAGAAATTAGATTGTCCGACGCTATCACGCACTAGAGTCCGTAGTTTCGGTTCAAAGAGAGTATAGGCGCACGTTTGGCGGCAATCCTCCGAGCAGATGGACTATAATGAGACTTGTAAACAATTTTGCCGAGCATGGGATAGTCAACAGAAGACCTTACCATCGAAACCCTTCAGTTCGAACGGAGGAAACAATCGCTGCTGTAGCTACTGCCATACAAAACAATCCACGTGTTTCGACAAGAAGCTTATCTGCTCAAATGGGTGTAAGCAGACAGTCATTACAGTAAATTATGCACAAAGATTTGGACTTATTCCCATATAAAATTAACGAGCAGGGGGGGCATTTAAATTCCATTATTTTTAAAACTAATTGTTCGCGCCTATCTGGCATCATCTTTTTAAACATATGTTTGAAGCTACATGGGCARCAYTTATGTGCTTGCTGTCAAACCAGCTTCCGTTTTATCTCTCTCTTCAATAAAGGAACTCGACGGCATAACACGCCTTTTAGTTCAATCCGCATAAATATAATTCATCTTCCGCGAACGTTATTAAACATCAACATATTTTGGTCCTTCGAGCCGGATATCATCGCATATTAATGATATTCCGCAAATTCGMTATTATTTTCAATATTTTTCCGCATTTTTAATATTAATCATGTCATCGGCTAAAATTCGCGACTCCGCGCTAAATGCTATCAAACGCTATTTGCAATCTAGCRAAGGCGACGCTCTGTCGGTAGACACCGAGGTAATAACTACTTACCTCCAATTGTTGGAAGAGCAATGGATTCGGTTTTGCGTAGCACAACAAGAGGTGGAACTCACATGTGGTGACGAGAATGTTTCTATTTAGGAGCAGGCACGCATACAAGGTGAGGAGTGGTACAGCACTGCCAAAGCTAACTTGAAACGTCTGTGCGTAACTCAAAAGCAGCAGACATTGCAAACTATCGTTCATGATTCAGTTGCTCTTGGACCGCTTCCGAAACTAGATTTGCCGTCATTTAGTGGTGATCCCACTCAATGGCTTCCTTTTCATGATGCTTTTTGCTCACTCATTCATACGAATGTCAATTTATCGGACGGACAAAAATTACACTATTTACGAAACTGTTTGAATGGGGAAGCATTCGATTTGGTGAGTAGCTTAGCAGTTTGTGACTTAGGGACTTAKTGACCGCGAGGTACAAGGTCATGCGTGGCATGGTGGCCAGCCACATCAAAGCACTCATGGCAATAGAAAGTGCAGCCAAGGATACTGCTAAGRGAATAAAGCAAGTACTAAATTCTGTACTTCAACATGTTGGTGCTCTACGTGCACTCGAACGACCAGTCGAATTCTGGGATGACTAGCTTTGTTCACCTAACCGTTTCAAAGTTAGCAATGGGAGTTATCGCTCGTCATGRACGATCTACCATCTTTCTCCGTTCTTCGAGAATTTCTTGAAAACCGCACACGCTCACTGGAGATGGTACCATTACTCAACACTACCGSAAARAYAACAACAACAACAAAGAATGTTTTCCACACGACATTTACAGAGCCAGAAGCAAATATCGCTACATCAACCGCTACTAAGGGGCCGCATTGTTCTTATTGCAATGGTGATCATAAAATCTMCGTTTGCTCACAGTTCAGCCAACTCGACTCCAAGGGTAAACAAACTGCTATTAAAAAGTTAGTTATGTGTATAAATTGTCTCAGTAATGGGCATATCCTCGCTAAGTGTCATAGCAGATCGTCGTGTCGCAAATGTCAACGACGTCATCATACCTTACTTCACGAAAACTTTATCAATCAACCGGGAAGGCTCAATTCTCTTTCCAATGAACAAATGTAACCTCACACTACGCTCACGCTGATCGCGTCATTCTACTAGCAACCGCTGAAATTATRKTACAAGATTATACCGGTCGTTGGCAACCCGCTCGCGCACTTCTTGACAACGGWTCRCATGCCTCATTCGTCACCGAGGCGTGTGTCCAACGCCTTCGCCTTCCCAGAACGCTGTCATCCGTTCACGTCACTGGGATTGGGTCACTGCAAGGAGGCCGGGCAAAGGGAGAAGTTACATTCTCCATATCAACGCGAACGCTTGATACTAAATTTCAAGTAAGTACGCTCATCTTACTAACGATCTCCTAACCTCCGCTTTACCGACAATTTCTTGGCCGCGTCTTACGGATTYGCCACTAGCCGAATGCTATTATTCCCAGGAATGGACGAAATGGACAAATTTCTACTACACGGACGCCGCAAGAGTGAACGGGGTACACCAATGGCACAAAATACTGTATTCGGATGGGTACAGTTTGGTAATGCTGCCAATTTACAAAACCCACCGGTGAACATTTCGACTTTACATTCCGACTTTCATTTAACTCAACTCATCCAGAAGTTTTGGGAACTCGAAGAACTACCCGCCCGCAAATTCTTTTCACCTGAAGAATCTATGTGTGAGAAACTATACGACGATACGACCCAACGTGCTTCGGTTGGTCGCTACATCATACGTTTACCTTTGAAGAATAATGTGTTATTAGGAGAATCACGATAAGCAGCTATGCGAGCATTACTCCGCATGGAAAGAAGATTTGCAGCTAACGAACAACTTCGCATAGGTATACTCTTATATGTTTATGGATGAGCTCACCTCTATGGGACACATGGAACCAGCTGAGACGACAACAGATAAACTTTACTATATGCCACATCATGCGGTGGTAAAGACCACAAGTCAAATAACGAAACTTCGTTTTCAACGCATATATTAAGTCAACCTCTGTGAATTCTTTAAACGATGCCCTCATGTTAGGCCCACAGCTACAACAAGATCTATTTTCTATTTTGATTCGCTTTCGCACTCACCGTTTCGGAATMATAGCCGATATCGAAAAGATGTACCGCCAAGTTTATGTCGCTAAAGAGGACACAGATTATCAACGCATAGTTTGGCGTTCYAATCCAGCAGATCCGGTTCGTGATTATCGTCTTTTAAGGGTCACGTATGGAGTCACCTCAGCAGCACATCTTGCTGTTAAGTCTCTACATCGCGCAGCACTTAACGCGTCAAACGGAAGCAAGGAAGTCATTGCTTTACTTTAAAAAAACATCTCCCACGCGCTCTCTGAAAGTGGGTTCGAACTACGCAAATGGGGAACTAATTCTCAAATGCTTAGAGATATGATACCACAGCGTATCTAAACAAGTTTCGCATCTTTTAGCCGATGGATGCCAAATCCGCACTCTTGGTACCTTATGGCACACAAACCACGATTGACTTTCTATAGCAGTAAGCTTTAACGACCTGCCTCCTAAACTTACCAAAAGAACGTTTTTCTCCGACTCAAGTAAGGTATTCGACCCATTGGGTTTGATCGCGCCCTGTACAATCCGCTCTAAGATTTGGTTACAGAAACTTTGGCGCTCAAATGTGGATTGGGATGAACCAGTTCYTTCAGAAATTGCGAGGGACTGGTTGGCACATCGTCGTGAATTACCGCAACTATCAGCGCTAAAACTAAGCCGCTGGACGGTACGATCAAAGTAGTCTAGTAGCAGCGAAAACAAGAGTAGCGCCTCTGAAAAYTATTTCTTTACCACGACTGGAGCTTTGTGCAGCTCAAAGTTAGTGAAGCAGGTTCAATCAAATCTGAACCACACCTTCTCAAAATTATACGCATGGACGGACTCAATGATTACCTTAGCGTGGTTACAAGGCAATCCCCGTTGCTCAGTATTTGTGGCCAATCGCGTCGCTGCAGTACAAGATGTTCTACCAGCAACGCACTGGAGGCACGTTGCGTCAGAGCACAATCCCGCAGATTGTGCTTCAAGAGGCATATTACYATCGAAGTATCACCACTTATTTATTACGCTTCATCAATAACACAAGGGCTAACGCCGTTGTACGACAATTCGGCAGCTTGTCTTGCGCTGAAATAGCATTGGTAAAGTATACTCAATTTATCTCATTAGTCATCCCGGCCCCCCTAGGCGAATATTCAGCCTAGCAATCTCTGTAGTTGCTGGAGAGTTGCAACTACGCTGCTGAGTCCTGTAGCGGGGCGATGCTGTGCAACGTGGTGCGGACGCCCTTGATGGGGCTCAGACCGGGCTGCAGTGGTTCGGCGTCGTACCGTCCGGGTTGCTTGCCTTGATCTACCCGTGCTTGCGATACATTTTCTCAACATCCCCATTGAAAACGTATTTGTATATACGCCAGTTTAGTATGAGGAGCATTAAATCTGGCTGAAGCGTGGGTCCCGTAAATAAAATGTCATTTAGCGAATTCCCCGAACTTGAGGATTGTGATGCATTAAAGACAACTCTTACCTTTGTGGATTTTTTGTCTGGCTTATTCATGATGTGGCAGGTAAAATTAATAGTATTTACTTTTTATAATTTTTTCGCCAGGGCTGACTTCCTCCATGTGGTCT
>NW_017537100.1:109369-114571 GCF_001853355.1 Bactrocera latifrons | reverse complement strand
TCTTGGCTTTGAATTTGTGGCAGCTCTACTCTCGGTTGTAGAGTAGGTGCAATTGCTTTAATTAATCTCAATTGATCGGAGATCATAGCTCTCGTTTCCTCGTACTGGTCTAAGCAGTTTTCGTATTTGGAGCAAGCCGAGGATTTAAAATTTTCCGGTAGATCTGATTCGTCAGATTCTAGAATTGCGTCATACGCAGCTTGGAGACGTGTCCAGAAATTGCTTAGATTTTCTGTTTTTATTTCTAATACCGATTCAGAATTGTCTTGAATCGGTGAAGTTGAAAATCGAGTGCAGTATCGAATTAGACTGTCACTCTCAGCAATAAATTTAGTATATGAAATATCTTTAACTTTTTTTTGCTTTGTAGCACCTTGTTTTGAGCGTGAAGCTTCAGCAGATGTACATGGGCTCTTTTCTTCCGAAATCATTTTTTGTACTTTCAGATATTGTATCGATTTGGATTCCTTAGAATCTCCGTTCATTTAGATAATATTATAGTTAAAAATGGAAAATATGAGAAAGAAAAAACTTCTCAGTGTATTTCTGGTAATAATAAGTACGCGTGAAATCTTTAAGATAAATTTTTTTTTTTTTGATGAGTTTGCACAATATGTGCGTGTTTATGTGCATACGTAAGATGTTGAAAATTTATTTATTTTTTTGTTTTGTTTGCAATCCTGCTTGCTTGTGCTTTAACAAGAACAAGGGGTATATGTGTGTGTGAACACTTGAAAATGCCAATACGTATGTATTATCTTTTCTTTCTACCAACTGTTAAAATTTTTTGTTTTATTTTGACCGTAAATTTTTTTTTAACTTAGCAAATTTTAAAATTTTTAATAAATTGAAATTTCGCATATACCGCTTTACTTTTTCAGAATTTTGTAAAATTTGTGAAATTTTACTTTAATTTTATACCCAATGTACGTTGTATATACCGGCATAGACAAATTGTATGCCGTATGTATGTATGTATATTATTGCCGTACGAATAACGCCGGAATAGAAAATCGGTGAAGTGCAGGTATGCACTTTTTGTAAGTAAGGGCTAAGTTCGGGTGTCACCGAACATTTTATACTCTCGCATAACAAAGTGATAATCGAGATTTCAGGCGTGGTTGTAAAGCGATTTCACCCATATTTGGTACATGTCATCAGGCTATCAAGAAAATATTATATATGAACCTGAAAAACCTGAGATATGGTTTTTGGTCCATAAGTGGGCGACGCCACGCCCATTTTCAATTTTTAAAAAAAGCCTGAATGCAGCTTCCTTCTGACATTTCTTCCGTAAAATTTAGTGTTTCTGACGTTTTTTTTAGTCGGTTAACGCACTTTTAGTGATTTTCAACATAACCCTTGTATGGGAGGTTGGCGTGGTTATTATCCGATTTCTTCCATTTTTGAACTGTATATGGAAATTGCTAAAAGAAACGACTCTATACAGTTTGGTTGACATAGCTATAGTAGTTTTCGAGACATGTGCAAAAAAGTTAGTAGGGGGCGGGGCCACGCCCACTTTTCCAGAAAAAAAGCCTTTATCGGTTTTCGGTTTCCGTCATTTTGTGGGCGTGGCTGAGGGCTGATTCTGTCTCTTATACACATCTAGATGTGTATAAGAGACAGCTTTGGTATATATAACTCTATATCCTGTCTCTTATACACATCTAGATGTGTATAAGAGACAGAGTTACAGCTTGCACGGACGGACGGACAGACAGACAGACAGACAACCGGATTTCAACTTTACTCGTCACCCTGATCGCTTTGGTATATATAACTCTATATCTGACTCTTTTAGTTTTAGGACTTACAAACAACCGTTATGTCTACAAAACTATAATACTCTCTTTAGCAACTTTGTTGCGAGAGTATAAAAATATCTATGTACCCACTAATGCTCCCCACTGTATGTATGTATGTTTGGTTTTGTTATTTTGCTTTTCTCTTTTTAAATTTTGCAATTGCCCTAGCTTACTTTTTGCGCAATCCTACTTATACTGTTTTGAGTGAATACTTGAAAATGTTTTTGTTTTTTGTTTGTGATTTTTAATGTTGTGTGTTTAGATACACAAATGTAAGCATAAGCAGGCCTTTTATCAGATATGTATATGCCAGTATATATACAATTATATATATGTATATATATTATACTATATACTGTTCATACATATATTTGGATGTACATATGTAATGTACCAAACTGTTTTCGGTTTCCCTGAAATCAACCGTAAGTTCGAACAGTTTGGTAGCAACCGTTCTATTAAAATTTACCGGATCGTATACAGTTTTTTAGAGAGATCAACTATAACTTTCAACATACATATATGCAAATAAGTACAAATTATTTAATAATAAATGGAGTTGATACACTCACTTTGTGCCGCTTCAAGGGACTTTGAGGGCTTYAYCTACGGTTTTGAATTTGTGAGTTTAGTTTATGCCACTGCGTCCACTCTGCTTCCTTGTCCTTTTCCTTTCCTTTTTGGTGTTACTTGTTTCGTGTTGTTTATTGTTAGTTCCCCTTTGTTGGTTRGCTTTCCTTCTTTGGGTTGGTTTCTATGTTTTTATTATTATAATTATTATTTTTGTGTTTTTAATTTTTTGTTTCACGTTTGTTATAAATGTTTAATTTTCACAAATACTATATTTTAGTCATGTATGTTAAGCTTCGCGCCAGTTAATACCTTCACCTATATATATGTAAAAATATCATCTAGCAATAGCATATCACGCACATACAACGTGAACAATCAAACAACGGGAGATACAACCAATCACAGCACGCCACGCTACATCTGTATAAAGCTATAAATACAGTGTRTCGAGCGCACTGTGTGTTCTTCAATTCAGTTTAATATAAACCTTAGATATAGTCAGATGTATTGTATAATACATTTATATTAAATAAAGAGAAACCCAGGAGTAATATCCTGGTAAAATATATGTTTTTTAGAATTGCCTAAATAGCATTCTTAATTGGCGCCCGAGCAGGGACCCACTGCTAAAAGGAATCAAAATAAATTCCTTCAAAGTCAGAATACGAGTAGAAACAACAAATTTTTCAAAAAGTATTCAAGTGTCTAAAATTAAAAACAAAGATGGCTCAATCACCAGAATTCTCAGCTCTCAAAGCTATCGTGGTAGATTTACAACGCAGATTCGCCGAAGCTCACCTAGGACCAGCTCCCATAGAGGAAGCCAAGGACGAAGTTTGTATCTACAATGATCCAAAGGAGGTAGACTTAAACCTCTTCAAATCAGACATAAACGTATTAAACGGAGACTATCAGGAATATCGTAACTGGAGAAGATTAGCTATTACATTAATGAATAATGTCAAACAATTCCGTGGACAAAATATCTACACGGAAGCATTAATATTAATTCGAGGAAAGATAACTGGGAAAGCGGCCCAGATACTCCTCAACAATAACACAAAGTTAAACTTTGATGAAATAATAGACAGATTGGATGACTCCTATGCAGATCAGCGACCACTGTATGTCCTGGAGGAAGACATGATGAAGATACGTCAAAAAACAAACCTCGTCACGTATACTTCGATCACCTTAATCAGGCATTAAACACTGTATTATCCAAAATAGAAATGCAGCACAAAAATGAGAACGTGATCAATGCGTTATCACAAGAGATACAATTGAAAGCAGTCAGGACATTCATCGCGGGACTAAGAAGTGCAGCAACTAAAAATGCACTGTACTCCAGAGCCTGCACCAACATCATGGAAACATATGGTATCGCGAGAACCATGCAACATGGATCACAATATCTCAGCTAGAATATATACCACGTGTATCACAGATGAGGCAACCCATGATGCAAGGATACCAACAGTTACAGCAGTATCAACAGCAAAGACAACCACCAGTCGAACATATGGATGTAGACTCATCAGGACGATTCCGTAGGCATGCACAGCATATGCAAAGAAATCAAAAACAAGAATATCCTCAGCGACAGCTGCCGCCTCAACAAAGACCCAATAATCCATTCAGGCAAGTTGTACAAAACTTTGGCCAACAGTTCAAGCGATGACGGGATGAGACATCACTCGCACCACAAAGTAAGGCCCAACGAGTGAACCAGATCAAAGAAGGTGAAGACGAAGATGCAGGATCTTTATATAATGAGGTATATAGGGTCAATTATACTAGTAACAAACAGAAACATTTTTTATAAGGCATCACGGACTTCCAACACTCCGACGTACGGCACCAGACGGAAGATACGTGTATATACTAATAGATACACTTGCCACAAGTAGTTATGTAAGTAAAGACTATCCTTTGCAGAAAGGATAAGGCTAGATAAACCAATAAAATTTAATACGCACATACACATGGAACTTCAGTAGTAACACATAAAAGAGAAAATAACTTAGTAGGGTTTGATTTGGATTTTTATGAAACCGCAGATCTAAAAGAATTCGACATACTATTAGTGGGAGAAGCCTTAAGTAAAATGAAAGCTAGAATAGATCTGTTTGACTACTCGGCAACATTTGAACAGGAGAATACTCTACAGAATAGGAATCAAGAAAGAATTAAATATACGATAGGGAATGATACATATGAAAAAGAAATACACGAGCTAATGAAGAATAATTATAATAATGAGATATTACCGTTTACAACAACGATACAAGCAGTTCGTCAATATCCGTACCCTTATGCAGACCAAGATTTCGTAAAGCAAGAAATAGAAAAATTATTAAACAACAACATTATTAAAGAAAGCAAGAGTCCATACAACTCACCAATATGGACAGTTTCAAAGAAAGGACTCGACGAAGAGAGAAAACCAAAGAAACGAATGGTGATAGACTTTCAGAAACTGAATAAGCAAACGATCGCAGATAGATATCCAATTCTAGATATAACAATGACGTTACAGAATTTAGGGAAAGCAAGATATTTAACAATACTAGATTTGGAATCTGGATTCCACCAAATATTAATTAAACCAGAAGATAGGGATAAAACAGCCTTCTCGGTAAATGGAGCTAAATATGAGTTCCTTCGATTACCGTTTGGATTAAAGAACGCTCCGGCAACATTTCAGAGATGTGTGGATGATATTCTCTGAACATATATTGGGAAGTTGGGATGTCTATATCGATGACGTCTTGATCTACTCTGCTGACCCAGAGCAACATATCAAAGATGTTACAAATAC
>NW_017537100.1:92820-108634 GCF_001853355.1 Bactrocera latifrons | reverse complement strand
AAGAAACTGTGAAGGAAAGCGCCGAAAATCTCGGCATAAAAGACGATTTCGTGTTTTACCAGGATAACGATCCGAAGCATAAGTCTTGGAATGCGCGAAACTGGCTACTTTATAATTGCCCGAAAGTATTGGAGACACCTCCCCAGTCTCCAGACTTAAACGTAATTGAGCATTTGTGCGCGGAATTAAAAAAAAGAGTTGCCAAACGTAGAGTGAAAAATATTACCTCTCTGAAGAACGCTGTAAAGGAAGAGTGGTATAATATTGAGCCAGAATTTTGCAAAAAATTAGTGGGAAGTATGCCCCGACGTCAACTAAATACTAATCATGCGTCCAAAGCAATATTATAATAAAATAATTTTAGTGTCCCACTTTAAGAGTGAGCTTCAATTTAAGCAATGTTCAAACCAAAATGCAAATTATTCATTTGTTTTATGAAATAAAAGAAAAAATTGTTTTGTTTTGTCTTTAAGCATTATTAATGAAATGAATTATATTGCAAATAAACTTTAAAACTTAAGCAAGGCTTCAATTTTGAGTTTAAAATATAGGAATTTTGGACTTTTCGTAGTGTCCCATTTTGAATGTGAGTAACTGTATATGCAAACCCTTCACCATTTATTTAAAAGGAGAAAATGGGAGCATCTCAAAAAATAAAAGCACTAATTTAATGATTAAACTGGATAAAGAATCGACGAACGCTATAGAAGAAATAAAAACTAGGTTAAAAGAAAAAGTAGAACTTTATCAAACAGATTTTGAAAAGGGATTCGACTTAACCATGGATGCAAAGAACCCAATCAGCTTTATATCAAGAACAACCGTACAAAATTACTCTACAAATGAGAAGGAAATGTTAGCGATAGTATGAGCACTACAGAAACTTAGGAATTACCTCTATTAGATAGCTAACTTAACGATTTATATAGATCACCAATCACTAATTTTCTCTATATCCGAGAAAAGTTCCAACACAAAACTAAAACGATGGAAAAATTTAATTGAAAAATACGGAGCTAAGCTAAAATACAAACCAGGACATGAAAATGTAGTTGCAGACGCATTATTCCGACAAGTATATACACTCTCCGACACTTCAATACATTCAGCGGAATCATCTGCTTTACGTAATATAAAAATGGTAACAAAACCATTTAATTTCTTCCGCACACAAATCGAACTCACCTCAGCAAACGAGAATACAAAAACTTCCGCTACAATTTTTCCACGCCACGAACGTTATGAGATTAAATACAAGACTAACGAATACCTGATAGAAACACTGAAACAAATTATGAAACCAAAAATAGTGACAGCTTTTCACTCAACGTTAGAGAACTGGCACCTAATAAAAGAAAGTATAGCATCAGTATTCGCGACATATTTTAAAGTATTCACGCAAACAAAACTAAAAGACGTAACTGAACAAATAGATAGAGAAAACATACTAGAGTTTACGCATAAAAGAGCGCATAGGAACGCCCCAAATAATTATAAAGAGATATTGGAAACATGCTATTGGCCAACGTTAAAGAAAGACACGGAATTAGTAGTAAAAAACTGTGAGAACTGTATAGAAAACAAATACGAAAGAAATTCCATCAAACAACTCTAGGCAAAAGTCCTACAGCAGAATAACCAGGTACATCCATACGGATGGATATATTTTATATAGACAGCACGAATTATCTCTCGTGTATAGACAGACTAACAAAATATGCATATTTTAGAAAMCTACACAGCAAAGTACAGTTTTACGAAATTATAGAAGAAGTAATAACACAAATATTTCCGAACTGAACAGAATTAATGACAGACAATGGAAACGTATTCGTCGGCGTAGGCACGACAGCACTGCTCAACAGACTACAAATACTACATAACCGCACAGCAACCGGTCATTCGACATCAAACGCGCAAGTAGAAAGGTTGCACTCAACAATCACGGAGATAGCAAAAACATTAGCTAAAGATAGAGCAGTCACAACGCAGGAAGAAATATATTCTGCAATACGCGAATACAATAGAACAATTGTTTCGGTCACTCAAAGGAAACCAGTGGATTTATTTTTTAACCAAAATCTAGTGGAAAAAGAAGTGATAGAAAATATTAAACAAAGACAGGAAGGAGTTCATGCTGAATTATCATAATAAAAAAGAGCTCAAAAGGTTGCGCTCCAGGACAAATAATATACGAAAAAAGCAGTAGACGTGAAAAATATACGAAACGTTACATAAAACATATTGTGAAAGAAAACAGAGAAAATACCGTTTTAACCACGAAAAACAAATTAGTGCACAAAGATAACATTCGAAATGTATTACCTAACGTTAATAATACTAATCAACAAAACAATCCAATATGAGACAACGAAAATCAAGGATAGGAAGTTCGTTTTCAGATTATCAATCAGATTATCTATACCATATGGTAAACCTAACAAAAATACTTCAACACTACGAGGAATAACACTCATCGACAACTTCAGCGAAAACCCAACATGCAGATCKCGCACTAATAAATAGAATAGAAGTATTCAAAAACCAATTTTTAATTAGGAGACAGAAAAGAAGTATTAATTTTCTAGGRTCAATACTTAGTTTTGATAGAAAACAATAATAAACAACGACTAATAAATACGCACTTTGAAAAACTTTTAGGAACCTTTAGCTATAAAACAATCCAATCGCAAACAATGCTTCAGGAGATCTATAAAGAATTACAAGACCTAACTTTAACGATTAACTTCGCAAACAACAAAAATTTCTATTCAGTATCACTGAATATGAAAGACATAGAACAAGTTATGAAATTGGAAATTCATATTTGTAGAATAGGGGATACATTTATAATAGTATACAATCATCCTGTAATCAATAAAAAATRTGAAACATATGACATAACACCAATTTCATACAGACATGAAAAAATTCAAATGGACAAACAAATAGCGAAATGTAACCAACAAATCACACGAATAAACAATTGTAAAAATATCATGTCAAAATTTATTTGTAAAGAAACACAACCAGATATGTGCACCCTTCCAATGTTATTAAATAATAAAGCACAATGCAACASGATAGAAGAAAAGAATGAAGATATATTATAAATAAGTTCAGGTGATGTATTAGTAAACGGACTTAATAAAGTAAATAATGAAACATTAAACGGAAATTATTTGATACAKTTTAAAGAAAATATAAAAATTAATGACATAACGTTCCACAATCAAGATGAGGAGATTAAAAAATACTTTTTATCTCACGGAAATCAAAATATAGAAATTTTAGACAAACTAGGTTCAGAATCAAAATATAAATTTAATAACRTAGAAAAACTGCACAAATTCATTATTCCATCCGAGGAACATCCGATTAGGAATACTTGCATAGCCATATTTACTCTCTGCATGATCATTGCACTGACATACTTAGGATTTAAGTTAACCTATGCCATATTAAAATGTAAAACACTTAAGTTAAAGGAAGAACAGCAGAAGAAATATGAACAAATCCTGAAATCACAAGGAATGGAACATCTAATAAAGAAAGATGTCATCACCGCAGTATAAAGGAAAATATTAGGAGATGTTTTTATTAAAAGAGGGGGGAGTTAATACCTTCACCTATATAGGTATATAATATATATATGTAACAATATCACTTAGCAACAGCATATCACGCACATACAACGGGAACAATCAAACAAAGGGAGATACAACCAATCACAGCACGCCACGCTACATCAGTATAAAGCTATAAATACAGTGTATCGAGCGCACTGTGTTCTTCAATTCAGTTTAATATAAACCTTAGATATAGTCAGATGTATTGTATAATACTTTTATATTAAATAAAGAGAAACCCAGGAGTAATATCCTGGTAAAATATATATTTTTGGAATTGCCTAAATAGCATTCTTAATTCGCCCGTGAGGTTTTTTTTCGTTTTTTGATAAATAATATTTCGCGCCCGATTTTCGATATTTTTTGGTTTTGGGTTTTAAACACTATTTTATGTACATGTATTTATATGTTGCCTTCTTTTTTTTTTTTATAACTGCACAAACGGAGTTACGCTTTTGTTATTGTAAAAATACGAAATTTTTGATTTTGGTATTACAACATGGAACCTTTTCGTTGCCGTTTTTCAAACTGTTTTTTTTTTTTCATATATACATATGTATGTATATGTCACCGCACCTTTTATTTTATTATATTTTTTTCCAAATAGTGCCTTTCTTAGTGGCTCGAAGGCCCAATGTTTAAAAGGTAGCAATGTTTAATTAGATGCTCACTTTCACCTTTTGTCTTTTGACACTTACCACTTCTTTAACTAAAACACCCGGTTAATTTGTAAATGTAATTTAAGGTTAATTTAACTAGATATTTTAATTTATTTACAAATGTGGAAAATGAGGTTCAAGTTATATTTTAATTTTCAATTAGAAAATATTGCGGAATGAAAGGAAATATTGATGATCGAGAGGGCGTGAGGATCACAGCGGCGGTGCGTAGGTTTCGATTGCAGATCAAAACCAGACTGAAGAAAAGCCTGATACGATGACCCTTTTGACCAGTGGGCGTGTGTTTGCGTGTGTAGATGTGCTCTCGCGTGTGGGTGGTGTTGATGTGTGGGTCCTGTGGAATGTGGATTATGTGTGTGTGGTGGATTGATGTGGTGGCATTAGGGGGGGCGGCTTGTCCCATTTACCCAAATTACCTAAGTTATGGGCTAATAGTGCGCAAAAGTAATCGACAAGATACCTTTCTAAAAGGTGTTAAGTTTTACAAAAAATTTAATCTTAGAGTAGTGATTTTTTGTTTTTATGAATTTTTTTAATGCAATAAAATATTTTTTCATTAAAGACAGGAAACCGGAAATAACTGCACCAATATTCTAATGCTGGTGTTCCTGCATATATACAGCTGTTACTTATACTGCATAATTTTTGTGTCGAATATGATGACTTGCTATACTGTAATTGAGATTCCAAAATCCCCAACGTTATAACATTCCCATTACTTTTTCTTCACATTTTATTTCTTGGCCATATGGTGCACAAATCCTGAGAGTTTCATCCATATACCCGTTGTGTTTTCTAAAGCTAACTTTTATTTAGCTTGTAACTTGATGAGTTTTGTGACAATCAAAACAACAAAGTTAACAAAAAACGCCCAAAAATTAAATTACTCTGAAAATGAAAACAAAAAAATATTCGACAATTACGCAAAGGAGTGAATTCCTATGATTAAGGGTAGAGAGTGGGGATCGGTTTGAATATTTTGCTTAAATTGTTATTTAAATAGCAGAATTAGTTGATGGCCGCGTACAACTGTTTTTTATATTGTTAAAAATTAACAAGTGTAAAGCAGACGAACAGTGGTTGGTTTGCCGGTCATAAAAATAACCCAAAACTCAAGTCGTGAAGAAGCCCTAAATATAATATATATGTATATGTGACACCCCAAACCATCCGTAATTATTTGTGAATCAATGCTACAGATAAGAGTTGAGCGCAAATAGCCATTTTTTGTTTGCAAAAGCGTACATAAACAAGTACGCTTAATTTTGGAGCAAATTTAGCCTTTTTGGATGTGAGAAATTCTGTACAGGAAACCAGTGCAAAATATTGTGCCGACTGTATAACACGGAGGTGGGAGGCGTTAGGATTTGGGGTTGTATTTTCAATTCGCCAAATCATGAACCACGTGATATATTTCGACATTTTGAAGAGAAACTTACGAATTAGTGCAGAAAATCTCGAAACCAAAGTGACCTTCCAGTTTTGAAAATATAACAACCCAAAGCATTCCACACTAAAAACAAAGCTTTAGCTTTTATACAATTGTCCTGGAGTAATTAAAATTGCTGCTGAAAGTCCAGATACAAATCTAATAGAGTATATGTGCAATCATTTGTTTTTTTAACATGGATTTTCATGAATTGTTTTTGAGGTAATTCAGGTTTTGGGCTTTTTGGGTCAGATTTTTTGTTTTTATTAAAGCGTCGTCTTCTCTCGCGTATAGGCATGACGGCTCTTCGAATTTTCCCATTCTGTGGAGGTACTTTTTGAAGCATCCGTGACCGGATAATAGCTGGGTTGTGTAAAAATCGACTTCTCCGAATTTGCGGTTTGTCCATAAGTCTAAATTTTTTATTAGCCTGGCCGTCCATCTGCCACGACTTTCATTCTCCCATCTTTGTTGCCTTGTTGTTATTGTATCTTTCCTTATTTGTTGTACTGCGTTCTTGTTATTATCGGCTGATTTCTTTAGCTCCCACAGCTTTTTCCTTTCATATGCTAGAAGGTCAATTGGGGCATTACCGCTTATAACAAATATTGCATCGCTTGATACTGTCCGATAGGCTGATGCGACTCTGAGGGCGGCGGTGCAGTGCACCCTAGCCACTATATTTTTAAGCGCGTCTGCCCAGATCTCGGCTCCGTATAGTAAGACGCTGATTGTCGTCGTCATTAGGAGCTTTCTCTTTTCTTGACTGGGGCCTCCTATATTGGCCATTAATCGGTTCAGTTGAGAGGTGATCTTCGCTGCCTTTCCTGCGACGTGCTGGATCTGTACCCAGAAGGTTAGTCTGGGGTGCAGTCTTACGCCTAGGTAGTTTAGAGGTCTCTATGTCTTAAGAATAGCCGTAGTTGTGTGCATGCTTATCTCGAGAGGTATGTGCTTGTTTGTTAGCAGTAGTAGCTTTGTTTTCCCCTGTAGCGAGCTGGAGGTTGTGTGAGTCGAGCCATGTTTGCGTCCGTATCATGACCTGATTCAGCCTTTTTCGCGCTTCTTCTGTATCCCTTGCTGTGACTACTGCCGCAATGTCGCCCGCATAGTCAATTAAATATGATTCCTCTGGCATTTCTAGTTTTAATATAGCGTCGTAGCTTATGTTYCATCAGTCTGGGCCTGGGATGGATCCTTGTGCTGCTCCTGACGTAACCGCTATCTGACGTGGCCCTTAGTTTCAGATAATAGTTTTCTGTTGGTAAGGTAGCACCACAGCCTTGAGGTAGTCCGGTATCTTGAAACTTTTTTCGAGAGCGTCGATCATGTCCACCCATCTTGCACTGTTTAAGGCGTTTCGGACATCTAGAGTCGCCAGTAACACTATTCTTTTATATTTATGCCATCTACGCTGCGCTGCTTCTACGCTTGCATTGACGCACTTTATGGCTCCTATAGTTGATCTGCCGGGCCTGAAGCCGTGTTGTCTAGGAGACAGTGCTCCAACTTCGTTAATGGCCGCTTCGAGTCTGGCTTTTATTAGGCTTTCGTATAGCTTTCCCGCTGTATCAAGCATGCATAGTGGACGATATGCTAATGGCAGATCGGKGTCTCCTGTTTCCTTACTGATTAGCACCAGAGGTTCCTTTTTCCATGGTTCAGGGAATATTCCGGTTTCAAAGCAGGCGTTATACATGTTCAGTAGTACTGCCGGGTGCTCTGCTGCGATTATTTTGAGGATTTCTGCTGCAGCTCCTCTAGGGTGAACTTTGGAATTTGCGCAGATCTTCCAGTTTGTTCTGGATCCCTACCCCTGCTTTCGTGTGTGGGGAATAGTGTGTTCACGATGTGATCCATATTTACAGCGGTTAAGTCAGGTGGCTTTGCTCAAGCGCCGAGCTTCTTCATAACTACATCTGTTTGCATTCTCAAGTAGTTCCTCCCATTTGTTCTTTTTGCTATCGTCGATGGCGTGCTTCAGCTCCTTTTTTGCTGCWTTGTATTGCTCGGCTTCTTCGGGTGCGACTCCTCTGCGCCTGGATCTCGTGTAGGATCTGCGGAGGCGGAGGAATGTGCGTCTGAGTTGGGCGATATTTTCAGTCCACCAATCGACTGCTGCCTTGTGTTTGCTGTGGTAGCCTTAGGCATTAATTTTTTACAGGCTCTTGCTATATTAAGCATTGTGTGCTCGACAGTTTTTCTTGCATTTTCTAGGGAGCTGCTCTATTGCGGAGATCAGTTTCGAAGTATTTAGCTTCGAGATGTTCCACCTCCGCGTTGCAGTATTTTTCCTGCACTGGTTAGCGTTTGTTCCAATGTCGATAGTGAAGGAAATGTACTGGTGACCGCTGCCAGTGTAATCCTCCAGGACTTTCCATTCCTTTATTGAGCCTGCCAAGCGTTCTGATGATAGATTAATGGTGTAGTTTCCTCGCATCCCGGTCTTCTTAACGTGGTTGCATTTACCGTGTTGAGCACTATTAGGCTTAAGCGCGCAGCCATTTCTAGAATGCGCTTTCCTATCGAGTCCGTGTTTGGCATACCCCACTCTACGGCTTTGGAATTTAGGTTTCCGGCGATAATTAGTTGACCTTCTATAGACCTGGCTGTGTCCTCAATATTGTCGAGCTTTTCTTGGAATTCCTGTATGCTATCGCTTGGCGTCAAGTAGCAGCTAATTACTGTAAAAACGTTGCATTTGGCCCAGACGAAACCACTGCCGTTCTCTTTGTCTACAGTGATGGCGGTACTCCCTGGTGGTAGCCATATAGCGGCGGTGGAGCTGCTATCTTCCAGACAGGTGCCTCTCTCTTTTTGTATTGCTCGCTTATGATGATTAACTCGTAGGCGTTCTCCGCCACCATTTAAAAAAAAAAATAAAAAGCTTTATTTAATACTTCTTACAAAATATGATTGAGTTTCCTATTGCGTGTTTAGGTCTGGACATAGAAATAGCACGGTAGGCCGGTTCTGCGGAAATTAAAGAAACTATTTAGAAATCTAATAACTATTATAGTTTTTTTTAGCACTTACAACACTAGTATTTTGTTGTGTACCCACAATTTTTCAAAATTGCTTAACATCGTTGSGGCAAGCTCATCATTAATATCTGACACTTTCTTTTTGGAATTGCGTACCATTCCTCCTTGATTCYAGTCCAAAGTTCTCTTACATTTTTTAAATTTTTTCTTGGCAATCTGTAACATTTGCAATCGGGTTTGCATCGGGACTTAGGGCTGGCCAAACGTCAATTCTGCAGTGAGCCAGTTCTTCACACTTTTAGCTGCGTGCTTTGGATCATTGTCATGCATAAAAGTTCAATTCATTGCCATCAATTCGAACGCGAATGGTTCCATGTTATTTTTCAGAATGTTTTGGTATGCGAATTGAAGTGACATCTGGGGTGATGGTTTTCTGTGGGATCCAATATGGTTCAGTTTAGTTTCATTGCCCCACAGAATTCTTTTTCAAAATTTGTCGTCGTTTTCTAAGAAATCTTTAGCAAAAGCTAGTCGTGTTCTTATTTATTTATTTTTTTTTGATAGGAGTGGTTTTTTTCGACTCATTCGTCCAAACAACCAACTGACCATCATTGAGACGTGCGAAAGTCTACTGGATGCGCTAAGCCCAAATACGTTGTTTATTTCCGCCATTTCCTCTCGAGATAATTTAAAAGGATCAGCCTTGCTTTTTCTAATAATGACTCTATAAACAAATTCAGTGTTTTACGCCCAKGAGTTTTGCGATTTTTTTTATTTTTGAACAAATTTGGATCACTTTTGATAAAATTGATAGCCTTGTATACATTTTTTCTCAAACAACTCATAATTTCAGCAATCTGAGTTGGATTATTGCCTTTTTTTGTGAAAATCAATATTATTCTCCTTTTTCCATTTTGAAAATACTTTAACTTTTCTTATAGTTATAGATTAAACAACAGTTTTTTCCACGATTGCTAATTAATAATGATAACTTGTACTAATAATTAAAAGTGTGCTATTTCATTGTCCAACCAAATTTCCTTACTCTGCGAGTGAAACAAGTAACAACAAAAAAAAGTTGTGGAAGTCAAGCCATACACTAACGTTATTGTTAGGATTCACTTACTTGATAAAACTAAAAACATATTTGATTTCTCTCGAAAACTCGCAACGTCGACTCATCAGTTGTCATCGTCGAAGCCTCTGCACCATATAGCAGGACGAGAATAATAAGTGACTTATAGAGTTTGGTTTTTGTTCGCCGAGAAAGGACTTTACTTTTCAATTGCCTACTCAGTCCGAAGTAGCAGAGGCAAGAGTAATCCTACGTTGGATTTCCAGGCTGACATTGTTGGTGGTGTTAAATGGACGTTATTATCTACCATTTCAAAGTTATGACTGTCAACAGTGACGTGAGAGCGAAACCGCGAGTGCGACGACTGTTTGTTTGATGACAGGATATATTTCGTCTTGCCCTCATTCACTGCCAGACGTATTTGCTTTGCTTCCTTGTCCATGTTTGGAGAAAACAGAACTGACGGCGCAGGTATTGAGGACGATGGATTTTATAAATTTCGTGGCAAACTTAATATCCCCTGTTTAGTCACAAAAAGTTAATGGTAAGTGCGAAAGAAGTATGTAATGTTATAAATAAAGCAAATATACACTGTGTCAAAAAAGTGCCCGGAAATTGTAAATAAAAAGCTCTATATTTAATTATTGATCAATATTTATTTTGTCGACCTAAGTTTCCATATATCAAATATAAATATTTTCGAATTATCTACGAATTTGAGACTTTCGGGTTGGCTTTATATCGTATATATCGTATATATCGGTCAATATGTAATATATATCACTCAAAATGATGTGAAAGTATAATCAGGGGTGTTGTGGAATATAAACAGATTTACTAAGCGCTTAGAATTGCAAAACAATTCTAAATTTCAATGGCCTCACATAATATGATTGGATTTTTAACTCTTCGAACATACACAAAACCAAAGTTTCCTAAGTATTGACTAGTTGACTAGATTGTAGCCATTTTTACTGGCATCATAAAAATTATCACTAAGGCCCAAATGTTAGGTTTCTGTTTTAATTAATCAAACTTTTATTGTAGTAACTTCATTGATGTTAAAATCGTAAACTGTAAGGTTAAAAACAGAATTTTCAATGGCCTCACATAATATGATTGGATTTTTAACTTTTCGAACATACACAAAACCAATTTTCGAATCAGTTGTTTACTAATGTGACAAATCTTGTGAGTGAATAAATTTGAAAGCAATTCAAATAAAGTTTCAATGAGTTCCGTTATTTTAACTTTTCTTTTATTAGAGGAAGTAAGAAACGTAAAARTTAAAAGGAAAAAATTAAGAGATCACAGTAAGTTGATAACCTAGGGATATAAATCATATATCAAATAAACACATTTGCAGCCCCCGACAATTCCTCCTATATCTTGATTTGCAGAAACACTGCGCTTTTTGACTCTGGGTAAGACATGATTCTTGTATCAGTTTGGCAAAAAGCATGTTGTCGCACATTTTAACGCAAGTGATAGCCTCTGAGAGAAGAACTTTTGCGGTCAGCGGGTAAAATTTTCAATAGATGAATACGAAAGTAGCTAGGGTAACCCTTGTGGCATGAAGGATATATTGTCGGGATCTTTTTGCCTGTTTGATGAAGAAACAAAATTTTCTACCAGTTGCTTTAGCGATAAGGAAGATAAATTTATATATACATTACATTAATCCCTTCAATTGCGACAGTTACATTCTCATACAATGGTTTCATGATTTTGGTTGATCTGATATTTTGAAGAGTGGCCAYCTCCTATTACTCGGCTCTTAATTTTGTTGTGAGCTAATTTTCAGTTATTTCAGCTAATTTTTTCTCAGTTATGACATATAAAYCTAAGTTTGTTTTAATTTATTAATTAAGATAATTTAATTTACAACAATGAAAGAAATAATAAATACAAATCATCTTCTTGCTTTATTTCTGATATCAAAACCGATAAAATTGGTTTAGATGACAGCCAAAGCCGGTAAAAATTTTGTTATAAACTCAATGAAGATTTTATCAAACCTTACCACTGGTGGAGGGAAATGAAAAGACCTTCACTGCGCTAAGAAATATTTCATTCTAATTTTATTTGGTATTCTCATTACTTATATACTATTTTAGAAAACTATCTTAAATAATTAAATATATGTGTACGTATAAATGTTTGTATGTATTTTCAAGTGTTCAATTCAATGCATGTGTGTGTGTGTGTTTAATGTTATCTCATATGTAAATTTGTGATTTGTGTCCCAATGYATTTTTATTATTATTGGATGCGCATTGCATATACACATATGGTCAAAATAATAAGTACATACGCCCGTGTAGCATTCAAAGTCTAATAAATTCTCTTTTATTCATGTTTAAAGAAAAATAATATCACATTTAATTTCATATTTGTCTTATATAACAAAAATAAAAATATTAGTAATAATAGTTAAAATAGGAACTTAAATTTCAATCAAATAAATAAAAGACTGAAAAAATGGTTGGACAAAATAATAAGTACATCAGGTATCTGCGAATGAAAAAAATTATTATATTGAGTTTTCTGTCTCCTATTTGATGTTTGCTTACTTCTTTCATCAGTATCCAGTATATCCGCCATTATTTCCAATTACTTTTGAGATTCGTTTTGGCATACTGGAGATAAGTTTGCGGCACGCATCAATTGGAATCTCATACCAGGTTTTTTGAACAAAATTCCATAACTGATCCTTACTTTGGAACGATTGCTTCCCAATCCGTTGCTTTAGCTCCCCCCAAAGGTTTTCGATGGGATTTAAGTCGGGGGATTGACTTGGCCATTGTAGAGTACTCACACCATTATCCTGGAACCAATCTTTTACCAACCTCCAAGTATGCTTAGGATCATTATCCTGCTGAAATTTCCAAATTAGTGGCATATTTTCCTCAGCATATGGCAGCATCGTGTTTTCCAATTGGAATCTATTCATGGTGTCTGAAATACGATGTATTGGTCCTACACCGTACCACGAAAAGCAGCCCCAGACCATTATGTTGCCGCCACCATGTTCAACGGTCTTTTTGGTAAACCGTGAATGCAATTCTTTGCCTTTCGGACGGCGAACATTCCGCCTGGCTTCATTTCCGAACAAATTTATTTTAGTTTCGTCGCTCCACAAGATATTGCGCCACTTTTTTCACCACCTGGGCCGGACCAATTTGCATGATTTTTCGCGAATTKTAATCTTATCTTCAAATTTTTATTTCGCAATAATGGCACTTTTCTGGCTATCCTGCCAAATAAATTGGCTCCATGTAGCCTTCTTCGAATCGTTCGAGAAGATATTACACAACCAATATCGGCTGCTATCAGTTTTGAAGATTTAAATGGGTCCGTTTTAGCAACGGGGACGATACGATTGTCCGTTGTTGTTGATGTCTTTTTTGGTCGACCGCGAGTTTCAACATTATTTTTAATCTTTAGGGCATTCTTCACGAAACACAATGAACGGCCTAAAGTTTTAGCAATATTTCTAAGACTTTGGCCCTCTTTTCTGAGGTTTAAGACGATCCTCTTCTCCTCCGCACTGCAATGCTTATCTCTACCCATCTATAAAATTTTTAAGTTTTAATGCGTTTTAAATATGAAGCTATACAAGCGAAAGTACAAATCATTAAATTCAATCGACCGATTTCCAGAAAATTTTGGATTAACTAACAATGTACTTRTTATTTTGACCACTTAAAAAACGACCTTGAACAAACAATAGTCTCGCTTACTGCAAARTGCGGAYTTCCCATTGTTTTTTCCGCATAAAAGGTGTTACCAGATTGAATTTATTTATAACCCAGAGTTGCATTCGTATACATCACCAAACATTCATAATTCAATCATGACCGCAGGCTAAAGGAATGTACTTATTATTTTGACCATATGTGTAAATGTATGTGGCTGTTTATGTACATATGAGCCCTTGATTTTGAAAGTGGTATAAGTCAAAAATTTTAAAAATCTACTTTATCAGCTATTACTTATCAAATCTTAATAAAATAACATAATCTGTAGAGATTAGCAGCATGCCATCCAAATTAACTCTTTAAAATGTGTTTATTTTTTAGTTGTTAACCGAAATACAGATATTCGTTTTGATAGTGGTATAAGTCAGTGTGTTCTCAAAGTAATTTTGTCAAGTCTTCAGATTTTCTTTTAATGTAAAAGCCTACTATTTAAAGTTAATTCTAGACATTTTGCGGCATATAATATAAGTAATGCTCCCAAGAAATGGAAACGAATAAGAATGATATCGTCTTCTGAACCCTTGCAAATAGAAGAAAGCAAAATAAAAACAAGAAAGAGGACACGAAGTCAACAGAGTTATGCACAAAATATAAGAAAAATTATGAGAAATCGTGGAGAGGAGTATGAAACAAAAAACTCGTAAGACCGTGAGTGCTAAACTTTTCGAGAATATAGATTGTCTTTGTTCCAAAAAGTGTTYAAATGGAATCGGATATGAAGACAGGAAAGCTAGTTTTGATTATTTTTGGAATTTAGCAAGTTTCGAAAAACAGAGTATGTTTCTGTATGGTTTGATATCAATCAATAAAACAAAAACGGTCCAGAAATCACAAACGATATATGTACTAGTAAATGGAGTTTTAAGTTTCATCTACATATGTATATGTATGTATGAGTTCGGAAGTTTCTGTTTGCAAAACTTTTTTTTGGGATACTTTCAAAATATCTAACGAGAGATTAACACCTGGAATGGATGGTCGTGGCAAAATGGTTAGTTCATCCAGTAAAACAGATGAAGAAAAAATTAAAGTAGTACAAGATCATTTTCTGAGTTTTCCAGCATATGAGAGMCATTGTACGCGATCACATCACACTTCAGGTCGAAAGTATCTAAGTGCTGACTTAGATATTCGAAAAATGTATGGGATATATGTGAAAAATGTGATGAAAATAATACATCATGTGTAAAGGAGGGGACTTATAAAAAATATTTAATATTGAGTTCAACCTAAATTTTCATAATCCTCGTAAAGACACGTGCCAAAAGTGTGATTCGATAAAACTAAAAATTGAAGCATCCATTAATGAAGACGAGAAGTTGCATCTTATGGAAATTCATGATGCACATCTTAAAAGTGCCGGACAGGCTAGAAAAAGTTTAACAGATGAACACTTCCTTATCCAAAACTTTCTGTTTTGGTAGCTTAGTATAAGCGCAACATGTATGTATTTATACAATTTAGGGTTTCATAATTTCCACAATGGGAACTCTAAAATGTATGCAGGGATGAAACAATGACCTCAAGAGGATCACAGGAAGTTGCGTCCTGCATCTTAAAGCATATTCGGGACATTACCACTCAAGAGCATATAATAGCTTACAGTGATGCCTGCTCAGGACAAAATCGAAACTTTAATATGGYTAAAAATTGTTCAGTCATCTGATAATAATGTTGAACCAATTGATCATAAATTTATGGTGACCGGCCATTTAATTTTTGCAAAATGGTCGCGATTTTGGTTTGATAGAAACTAAAATTAAAAAATTGAATTATTTATACATCCCTGAGCGTTATTATAATTTAATAAAATCCCGTAAGATGAGAAACCCATTTTCGGTAGTACAAATGAAACTTCCATGGGTGACAACTCCGAATTCAAAGTACTAGACCTCTCACCTAAAAAAGGAAGACCTAGAATATATGGAAATATTGATTTACTTCCATTATACASAACCATTAGATCAATAACTAGAGATAAACGTAAAGATATGATGGATCTACTACCCTACATTCCACCCATTTTTCACAAACACTTTATTTCCCCAAATACTAATGAATAATTTACTTCTTCTTCTTCTTGATTGGCGTAGTAACCGCTTACGCGATTATAGACGAGTTAACAACCGCGCGCCAGTCGTTTCTTCTTTTCTCTACGTGGCGCCAATTAGATATTTCAAGTGAAGACAGGCCCTTCTCCACTTGGTCCTTCCAACGGAGTGGAGGTTTTCCTCTTCCTCTGCTTCCCCCGGCGGG
>NW_017537100.1:88300-89345 GCF_001853355.1 Bactrocera latifrons | reverse complement strand
GCAGTGGCTTAATTATGTGAGCACAAGTGTAGTTACTAAAAGAAATGCACCTGTGAAGGGTATATTTAGCTTCGATGCAGACGAAGTTAGCGTTTAGCGTTAGTCTTGTTTCTGTTAGCAATATCGATGCTTCCATTTCTTAACGTTTGTGCCCAATATTGCGGCAGTCGTTAGTGTGTATTTGCTTMGTCTCCAGTCCCACGTTGAGGTCCTTTCCTTTGGTTGTGAATGTAAAATTATTCAGCACTTTCGCAGTTTCGCGAGCTATAACTATTGACTGCCTTTCATAATTTACGAAATATTTTCCTCTTTTGGCAAGATTAGGATCTGGCTCAATTAAAACACCTTTGCGCTTTTTCGGCAATTGTGTTGGTTCGTAACTACGTTAAAACTTGAACTTCCTCTTCCTTCTCATATGCTTCAGTATCATCTTCCAAAATGTGGTCGATTATTTCAGCTTCGTCCTTATCTTCAAACGATTTAATGTGGATTTCAATTTCCCACGTTTCTCCAAAATGTGAGCCTGCCGGAAGAGATAAATGCCAAGGTGTTAATTCATTTGGTTTTTCCTCAATAACTAAATATATGTGTATGTATGTATATATGTTTGTATGTATTGCAGCATATTGTTTCTGCTGCTTGATATGGGGTTGTTTTCAAGCGTACAATTCAATACATGTGTGTGTGTTTAATGTTATCTCATCTGTTAATTTATGACTTGTTGTCCCCATGCAGTTTTATTATCATTGGATGCKTATTGCATATAAATGCATGTGGCTGTGTATGTACATATGTGTGTATGTATGTTTGAAGATATATATTTATTTTTAATAGCATTTCGGCACGTTCAATTGTATTTGAACAAATTCCTTTGGAACATCAATCCAATAATTATTACAATATTATGAATACACCTACTAAATTTTTTTTATCAGTTTCCATAAAATCCCTTAATACTGGATATATGACAGCATTGACAGACGGCAACGTTAATCCGAATTAATGCAGTTAAGTTAGTGAAGATAACTTCGTTGCTAACTTCCAT
>NW_017537100.1:56296-82225 GCF_001853355.1 Bactrocera latifrons | reverse complement strand
AACATAAATTAATATTTATTTGTATTGTTTAACAATTATACTTTTAAATTAAATTTAAATAAATATTGTATCTTAATAATATGAATGGACTCAAAGAAATAAATTTTCATCCTCTAAAAAGGGCGGCTAATTAGACAGGGCCTAGGGCGGCAAAATACTTAATCAGCCACTTAAAGTATATATCAATATCTTAATGCATGATTTTTCACAMCGGATGTGATTGTAGATGGCCTTTGTAGAATAGATTTTTTATAAAAATGGGCGTGGCCCCGCTATCTAATAGCTTGAATATACTTTGTTCACAATTGACTAAAGCTATGTTAACCAAACTTGTTGAAAGCATAGTCCTCTATCAGCASCTCATTCATTGTGAAAGTGGGAGAAATAACCACGCTCAAAGATTATGTTAAAATCTGCTGAATATATCCATAATTTTGTGAATATATTATTAATCCATGCACCAATACAATGATTTTAAGTTCTCCACTGAACTTGAAGCCGTTTATTTTGGTAATATATTCGATATTTGAAAAAAAATATCTCGGAATTTTTTCTTGACCACAGTGTTGTATCGCCTAACCTTCTGTTGAAATCAAGATTTAGTCTCCCAATCCCTATTATAACCTTCTTCGACTATTTGACGATTGTCCCAGTTGGCTTTTACTTCATTCACCCAACATATTAATTTCGTTCCTTCAGCTAGGTTTACTTCGCATGGAGATATTTCAATTAGCATGATATCATCCGATAACGATATGAGTGTGTACTTCTTTTCGACATCGTCAAAGAATTGTASGTCACTAAAGAAGCCTTGACTTAGGTTGGATAGCTCTTGTTCAATTAGGTACGTTGGTAATTTGTCAGAGTACGTGAAGTCCAGTCATGCTATAATTGTTTCAAAATTTAGAACTGTGTTAAATTATGGTAATAGCGCATCTGCGACACCGCGTGTATTATTTCTTAAGATATTCCCACCGAACTAATAATGAAAATAGTTATTTATGTTCTTAAGGTTGATTTTCATGTATTAGAATATTAGTCCACGACCTACTTCTTAATTGGCATAGACACCGCTTACGCGATTATAGCCGAGTGAGCAACAGCGCGCCAGTTGTTTCTTCTTTTCGCTACGTGGCGCCAATTGGATATTCCAAGCATAGCCATGTGCTTCTCCACCTGGTCCTTCCAACGGAGTGGAGGTCTTCCTCTGCCTCTGCTTCCCCCGGCAGGTACAGCGTCGAATACTTTCAGAGCTGGAGTGTTTTCGTTCATTCAAACAACATGACTGATTCTCTGAACTATGTCAATGTCGTCATATATCCAGTTCATCGTTCCATCGAATGCGATATTCGCCGTTACCAACGCGCAAAGGACCATAAATCTTTTGCAGAATCGTCCAAGCCTCTGCACCATATAGAAGGACGGGAATTATGAGTGACTTATAGAGTTTGGTTTTTGTTCGTCAAGAGACGATTTTGCTTCTCAATTGCCTACCAGAGATGTGCGTGAATACCATTCAAATGACATATTTAGTATTTTGTAAAAATAATGACTGAGTAAGCACTAGGCATAAACTAAACTAAAGCTGTCATTGCATGATTCACCTCAGCGAGTGGTTTGTTACAAAATGCATATCATTGCTTGCTTATTCTGTAAGCTCATACCATTCACAAATCAGTATGAGTGTTATGAATATACGCAGAGCTTTTTGATTTTATTGTTTTTAATTTTATTTGATAGTGCTTAAACATATATATTAACAGAGTGAGAGTATTAATGATAATGTTAAAAAAAAAAAAATAATTACAAAATTCAGCCTTTAAAAAACAAAAAAAAAGTATTCATGTTCAATATTTTATTACTTAAAGATATTGTTGTTCTTATGAATGTTGTTCTTATAAATTATTCTAATTGTTAATAAAGCTMTATTTTTACTCATATTTGTACACTGAATTCAAAAACGCAAATTATTCACAGTTTTTGGCCCAATACGGTTACGTTTTTCAGTTATTATGTTACCTGAGGCAGAAAAAACTCGTTCTGAAGCGGCACTGCGTGCAGGTATAGCCAAAATTTTTTGAGCAAACTTATATAACCGAGGGTATTCTGAGTTATGACTTTCCCACCACTGCATAACATTAAAATTAACATCAAGTCCTATAACGATCAGATATACTTTCTGCCATGGATGGCTGAGTTGAGGTCATAAAAGATGAGAAAAATAATTGGAAATCCTGTGGTGATTCATTATGGATTGCAAAATTAGTTGGACTATCGGACGACGAAACAGATTTCATTATTTCGGAGGCACAAAACTCTTTAACTTCATTTAATTTACTTTCGTCTAGACAAGAATTGGTAGGTGGATACAAAAATTAAGCCGTATATTGAGAAATACTTAAATTAGGAATGTACTTTGTTTCCATTTCTCTTAAAATATTTCTTTTTAATGCCTTTATTACTTGCATATCAGTATCTCTTTCTTCGCATAAGGATCTGACGGTGTTGATTGTTAAGTATACGTAATTTAATGTGACGTATTTTACACCTTGTAACTTTCGGCTTACAATATCAACCTTTTCAAAAACCTCAACTAGTGCATTAAGAAGGGATAAGTTAATATCTGAGATTCTATGTGTTTCATTGACTGAGGAAAGAATTTCTTGAATTTTTAAATAATTATTCGAAATTGATTTAAATAAATTAAGATGCGAGTTCCACCGAGTAATACAATAATTTTTAAGAGAAGTTAATAGCATGTGTTGAAAGAAGTCTTTTGAAAATACTTTACTAACTTTTTACAAGCATCCAAAAATGAAACTAATTCGGTAGTGCTGTTAAAACCACAAACCAAAACATTATTCAATAGGTGATTTGCACAGTTAATCCTATTTTGATTTTTAAGAGCCTTTAAAATATTTGATCCTCTGTCAGTAACAAACGTAATATTCTCCATGTTATTTACTTAGAAATCTGCCAAAATGGTGTTCAGTTTCGTTAAAACATTAGTTGCTGTGCTTCTCTCTAACCCATTGATTTTACGCCTAAAACAATTTCTTTTAACTTTAAATCTTTCATAAAATGAAATGTGGCACATAAGAAATTTCTTTTGACAGAATTGTCAGTCCAGAGATCTGATGTTATAGACGCCGTTCCGCTTGTTATTGCTAATTTCAATTCCTCCGTCATTAGTATTCTTTTGTCGTCTGCTATGTTGCTTATACGTCGTGTTATGGTTCTGGAATTGGGCAACATGTCGGAGACGTCTAAATTATTGCCATATTTTATTCCAATATTTAAGAGTGCCTCCACGACCTTTTTAAGACCTTCGCCGTCTACAACGGAAAGTRGWCSACAGTCCTCTACAACCCATTGAGAACACACCAATAAAAGAATTTCCTTATCTGCATTGTTAACTTTTTTTACAGCAACGTTGCAATTCCAGCATAAAACTTATGACGGATAAGATTAGATGTTTGCTTTCCATTATATTTTAATATGTTATTACACTTCTCACATATCACCACTCCATCAATAAGCTTACTTTCGTCATTTTTCACAAAAAATATCCCAAATTTTGCTTCTGCTTTGTTTATTTTTTACAATACGAAAAACACCGTTTTCAATAGTTTTTTATTATTTCAGAGTTCATCTTGAAAACTTATTTAAAAGAAATTAACGCACTGATTTTGCACTATGTAATCTGAGCTTTTATGAATCATTAGATTGTTTTGCTTACAACTCAAAACACAGTTATAATTTTTGAGTGGTTGTTGCTAGCGACATTTAAAGAGTGATTGAGTAAATGACAAGCAATTAGAAGAGCGCAAACAATGCAAGCAATGTTATTAGCACATGCTGATGATCGAAAACAAAACAAAGACAGTGAGTACATACATATAGGTGAATAAACTCGGGTACATCTCTGTTGCCTAATCAGCCCAAAATAGCAATAGTTATCCTGCGTTTACGCTGATTCCAAGATAGACGAAATTATCTACGACTTCAAAGTGACGTGAGATCGAAGTCGCCAGTGCGACGACTGTTTGTTTGATGACAGGAGATATTTCGGCTTGCCCTCSTTCACTGCCAGACCCATTTGTGTTGCTTACTTGTCCAGTCTGGAGAAAGCAGAATTAACGGCGCGGGTGTTGAGGCCGATGATATCAATTTCATTGGCGTACGCCAGAAGATGGTACCTTCTCTATTTAGTTTTGCAGCTCGAAATATTTTCTCCAGAAGCAGGTTGAAGAAGTCGCTGGATAGGGGGTCGCCTTATCTGAAACCTCGTTTGATATCGAACGGCTCGGAGAGGTCCTTCCCGATTCTCACGGAGCTTTTAGTGTTGCTCAACGTCAGTTTGGACAGCCGTATAAGTTTTGCGGGGATACCAAATTGAGACATCGCGACATAAAGGCAGCTCCTTTTCGTGCTGTCGAAAGCAGCGTTGAAATCGACGAAGAAGTGGTATGTGTCGATTCTCCTTTCACTGGTCTTTTCCAAGATTTGGCGCATGGTGAATATCTGGTCGGTGGTTGATTTGCCAGGTCTAAAGCAACACTGATAAAGTCCAATCAGTTTGTTGATGGTGGGTTTTAATCTTTCACACAATACGCTCGATAGCACCGATAGATCGATCGATAGATGTGATGTTGAGGAGGCCTATCCCACGATAGTTGGYGCAGATGCTCCTTATCAGTTGTGTTTGAATAGCTCGGCCAGCAATCCATCAGCCCCCTTCGCTTTGTTGTTCTTCAGGCGGGTAATTGCTATTCGAACTCCTTCCTGGTCGGGCAATGGAACGTCTGCATCATCGCCATCGATTGGACAATCGGGTTCGCCTTCTCCTGGTTTCAGCAGGCTGGGAAGTGTTCCCTCATTAATTTAAGTATGCTCTGGGCATCGGTGACTAGTTCACCTTTGGGGGTTCTACGAGAGTATGCTCTTCGTACTTATGCATTTCTGCCTCCTTCTTTTTCTGTCTGCAAATGCGTCCCATCCCGCACGTGTTGTGGTCGATCAAAACGCTGCCAGGTAGGCAGCCCGTTTTCTCTCCGCTGCGACACGGCACTCCTCGTCGTACCAGCTGTTCTTTTGCACTTTAAGAAAACCATTGGTTTCGGTTGCAGCTGTACGTAAGGAGGTTGAAATGCCGTCCCACAGTTCCCTTATACCGAGTTGTTGACGAGTGCTCTCAGAGCAGAAGTGCAAGCCGAGTAGGAAATTGTCCGGCTGTCTGTTGTGATTGCAGCTTCTCGACGTCGAACCTTCCTTGTGTTTGTTGCCGAGCGTTTTTTGCTGCACAGAGGCGGGTGCGAATCTTGGATGCAACAAGATAGTAGTCCGAGTCGATGTTAGAACCACGGAGCACACTACAACACTGGAGACGTGTCTTCCGTCTATCACAACATGATSGATCTGGTTGGTTGTTTTTCGATCCGGAGACAGCCAGGTAGCTTGATGTATCTTCTTAAGCTGGAATCTAGTACTACAGATAACCATATTTCGGGCCCCGACGAAGGCGATCAACCTCAACCCATTTGGGGATGTTTCCTCGTGGAGGCTGAATTTACCGACCGTAGTGTCAAGATACCTTCTGTGTCCACCTTGGCGTTAACGTCGCCAAGCACGATTTTGACATCGTGGCGGGGCAGCTTTCATAAGTGCGCTCCAAGCACACATAAAAGGCATCTTTGGTCACATCTTCCTTCTATTCCGTCAGGGCGTGGGCGCAAATCAGCGATATGTTGAAAAACTTCTCTTTGATTCGGATTGTGGCTAGACGTTCATTCACCGGAGTGAATGCATGTTGCTTTGCATTAGTACGAAGTATAGAATTCCTTAAAATCAAACTGCTTACGATATGCAAAGTATTGAGTACCGATAAATTTCTATGCGCATACATTGAGCATAGGGCGCATCTCTATTTTTTGTGATGCTCAAATTTTTTATTTTTTTCTCTTGTTTTTCAAATGATTTTTAATGATTATCGAGGAGTTGCTGCGGCCACTTTCACATAAATCTAAAAAATTGTTAATAAATAAATGTATATTCACATTTGCCGCCATAGCTGTTGGTTGTTTTGAAAGCAARTGTCACAAAATGTCAAAGTTAATACAAAACAGATTGAAGCAAAACAGTAGGGTTGCATTGTTGATATTGTATAAATTCGGTATCGGTATCGCAACAATGCAAAGCAACATGCAACTTGGAACTCAGCCATAGTACTTGGCGACGGAGTCTCTCTCCCACAACGAATCACTCACCAAACTTGCACTCATTTATATGGCCACTGTTGTAAATAAAATAAGTCACTTGTCTCTGTCCTCGTCCCGTCCATCGAATTTCGTGGACGGAGTGATGTCAGCCTTTATTTTCACGAGGACATCAGCCAGCTGGGCAGCGACAACTTCCCAATTAAGGGACCGGACATTCCAGGTTCATGCCCTCAATTTGCAGTCCTTATTTCCTTTGCCATGGTCGTCATCAAAAGGCGGGTCTCTCATCCGAGGCGGGATTTTCATGGGAGGTGTTTTTTACGTGGCGGGTCCCAAACCCAGCGCACAACCCTATGCAGGGGATGTCTCGCCTCCTCAGTTTAGCTCGTCTTCAAACTGATATTCTAAGCCTATCTAGAGGATACTTGGTCAAAGACCGGAAGTCGTGAGTTGCTTGAGCCATATATAAAATAATCGTTTCTGGCCACTCTCATGTGAATGGCAATCAGAGAACTTTCATCACTTGCGTGAACTTCTACACATGACTCCACGACCTACATTATAAGTTAATCAGGGGTGTTGTGAAATCCAAGACAGAATTACTTAGCTGTCAGATTGCAAACCAATTCTGATTTCCAATGGTGTCACAGAATCTGATCGTGTTTTTGTCTTTTCGAATATATGCAAAACCAATATTTGAATCAGCTGTTTACTAATGTGACAAAACTATAGTTTATACTAATATTTAGTTTAATTTGAACATAAGAACTAAAGAATATGAATCTCTTTGAAATTTTTTGTTTCGGAAAGAGATCTCGACCTGCATCCTGCCCGCAGTCTGGGATGTGCACATGCGAAAAGCAACTGACTGACAATTACTTTCCAAAGGCAAAATGTAAATGTTATTCAATATTGATAAACATGTCTTCCAGTTTATAAAAGGATATAACCAAAGAGAATATAGAAAAGGAATACAGAGTTCCTAGARGTACATAGTTGTAATTCAAAGTACATATTCACTTAATACTATTTACTACGAACTACTTCGCCTCCGCAACACCAACCCAACTTATAGACGACCCACCATATATAAATGCAAAGCCTGAATACGATCGTCTGTCTTTTGAATTTGCTCCCCAAGCAGCATCGACTAGACCATACAAATCTGCTCCTGTATTCTTATACAGCAAACCCTGTTGTACTGACGCAACGTAAAATTCTTTTTGCTGAAGTCCAATGCTCTTCATTGTAGTTGCTGTTAAATTGACTTATATAATTTACGGCATACGCTATATCTAGTCTTGTAGATATCGCTAAATACATTAAAGCGCCGACTAAGCTTTGGTATGGATATTTTGCCATAATCGCCTCATTTTTTGTTGAAAGAATGGTAAGTTTGCAATTTACTTCTATTGGTGTTTTCGAAGGATTGCTCTCTAACATTCCGAAACGCTTTACTATTGATTCCGCGTATGTCTTCTGCGATATAAATATTTCGCCTTTCTCTAGATTCTGATGAAAATCTATACCCAAACAACGATTGACGTAATCGATATCCTTCATATCGAAATGTTGCGAGAGCATTTTCATCGTGGCTTTCAACCAACTTTCGTTATTTGATGCTATATATTAATTAATCATAAAGAAGTAAGAAAATAATGCAATTCGAGTTTTTTGATTGTTTTTTTTTTATATCTTAAAAAACAAAAATATACTGAACATCGGTTTTCTAAATTTTTAATTTTTTTAAGCTTAACAATTTATTTAAAATATATAAACTATTTCTTCATCACTATAATCATATTCATGATCATTGTCGTCTTCGCTTGAATTTTTATCATSGCCTTCATCATCATCGTCATCATCAACTTCATTATTATTGCCACTCTCTATCACGATCAACTCTTCTTCGGGTAAATCCTGCACTTTTTTTTTGGTAGTTTTCTTGTGGTTGATATAACGGGGTCAGAACTGATTAAAAGTCTGTTAAATATGTCTTTGCTTTTTTCTGCTGCCTTTGTGAGAAAAATGTTCTCTAAAATTCTTAAAATCTCTGTTTCGAGCTTCCTGAGCTTCTTCTGATAATTGTCCGATTGACAACATAGCGTGCGATAAAATATTTGTGAAGTGTTGGAGGCATGTTATACCAAGGATAACATTCAACGAAATATTTTGCTGTATTTAAATCGTAGTCACGAAACTTCTGTACCTCAATATCGTGCCCACTAGAAACAACTACGAGTATTGTGTGCATCTTTTTAATCAAATTTATGTCAACTTTAGTAATTGCTGTTGACTTCTCGGGATTTTGAAAGAAACGCCTAGCTGTATTGCCATCGTTAGAATTCCCAAAGSCAGGTTTCGGTTGGTCAACAATCAGACCAATTTTATCTTTAATTCCTTTTTGAATCCGTGCTTTATTTTCCGAAACTAATAGTTTCTCGCTTTCTGTTCGAGCTTGCCACTTTTTTATAGACTATTTATATGATAAGTGGAGAAGACATTCAAAGAACCTAACCCACCCATGACGTATTGAAAGCCCAAATTGTAAATTTTCTGTTTTTACAACTTTCTTCACCATTTCATCAATTTTATTAAAATGTTTCAAGCTAGCTCCACATAAATAACATTTTTGTGTAGATGTTGTTTCTGTTAATGGGTTGCATACTTTTCCATCAACCATAGTTAAAATTAAATTGTGTTTAACTTCCAAATATTTATTTCCATAAGGTATAACCGAATTAACAAGATTTCGTATTTCTATACCAACTCTTTCGTTTTCAGTTCTAGAAACAGCTGTGGACTCTTTTACAAATTCAATTTTTAAAGGCCTGCAGAATCTGGTAGAAGTTGGACGCCGATTTTGCCACATAATTTTGCTTCCACAAATCGACCTGATTGGAACAATACAGGTGATGARAACTGATGAATCATTTGTACCCGGATTATGGTACGCTTGCTTATATGAGCTGTGTCCAGAGCTTCCATCGAATCCGCACTTAGTGTACAAGCATAAATTCGTCATTTCTTCATCGTTCAATGTTTTAATTACGTTATTTTGTTCTAAAGCTATACGCTCAGTGGTATGGTCTAAAAGGGCTTGCAAGCTTACTTGTGCTGAAATCTCGCAAAAATGCATGCTCTCACGTCTAGGATAACAATCCTTTTTTGCTGATTGGACATATGAATAGCAAGGAAACCTATCTGGAGCAGATTGCCTTATATCATTGTACTGTTGTCGAGATAACTTTGCTTCCATCGAAACAAATAAAGCATCTTCTTTGGACATTTGCTGTGATAGTGATGATTTGGCAATACTTTTATGAAATTTTTTCGCTCTCGATGGTGAACTTGCAACTCTTTCACTATCTTTGACGTTTCCACTTGCCCTAAAGCTCTAAAACTCATTTGTGCAGCATGAGCTAATAAAGGCAAAGGCACACTATCTCTTAAAAATTTACTTTTTTTTGCTTCGTTTTCTCATTTGATTCTTCAAATGAAAGTTCTTTGCGGCCACGTTTCATTCCTTGTGAATGGGTGAAACCTATCGAAGAATCCAGCCAACTTTAGTTTATTCTAAGGAAACGCTCTTCATGCCTATTGGYKCTGCTCCAACGAATCTTAAATTGACTAATAAAGGCTTTTATCCTGTCATCAAACTCTTTTATAAATTCAACAGATGGCTCAATACGCTTTTTCAATTGCTCTTTTAAAAATTCAAATTTTTCATTAAAGTTATCACAGTCAGAGTTTTTCATTATGTCATAAAGACTTTGACGAGGAACCCAAATTACATTAGAACTGGTTCCTATAAGGGAGATAATAACATTTTTATCCTCTTTAAATGTAGTCAATGTCGGTATCGCTTTTACCATGTTAGTTAAATATACATCACTATTGTTATTTCTCTCGACTGCACATAACATACAAACATTAGTAATTAAAATTGCGCGGGAAAAAACAATGTCGGTTATTATGATTTTACATATACCCTAAACCTTAGATAAGAACCTTATGCCATATTAATTAATTATTACAAAATGTAAGAAATCRAAATTTTATTTCAAAAATGTATGTGATGATGTTTATTATTATACATATGTAAGTAAAACGCGAATTTTAGACTATTCCGGAATATGTTCTTATGCATTTAAACTGCCGTAGGATGTGAACAAACCAAACAGGCATCCACTGAACAACAAAAACAATAATAAACCTTTTTTTTGCAATTGTTGTATTTGTTCTTCTTCTGCCTTTAGAAATTCGTGTATATTTGACCAGGCAGTTCTAATAAAGAAATGCATATACTGAGAAAGTGCGCAGTATTGGCGCAACTATTTTTTTTTCAAAAAGAAACTACAACAGCCATAGATTACAGGAATGAAACAAGATTTGCTTTACCCCGCTTAACTCACAACTATATGTCTGCATATAAGGTCGAAATCCCAATATTTTAAGGCTTTCGCCCAAAAAGAAATTAAAATACTTAGAGACACGTAAAAACACAAATGAAATCTTTTTGTATTTACTAATTTACCTGAACAAGAAGGCTCCATTACAATTTTCTCAAGATTTGTCCAGTTAAAGAAAATAAAAAACTTCGAAAAATGAAAAAAGTCATGTATATCACTGTGCACATACAAAAAGAAATAAACTTGCAATTTTCAGAGAATATTACAAGAAAACTGTAAATTTTTTGCCAAATATTTGTTCAGTTAGTGATGTAGAAATTTATCTACTTTTGTTTGATACCAAAAATTTACTTGTACTTTGAATTTTGATTTTTGAATTAATCCCCAAAATCGACACATTTTACCCCAATATGCCATGGTCTGCCACGTAGTTTACTACTTACCTCACAATTAGACGCGTCTACCCACTCTTCATTCTCACATTTGATCTCGCTATCTGTATTACTATCGTGCTCAAATTCTTCGAAAGTTCCATCAAAAGCAGATTTATCGATGAACTTTACATCACGACTTATTATAATGCACTTTTTAGTCTTTGAATACAAATGGTACGCTTTTGATTCGCATGAGCAGCCAACAAATATACATGGCTCAGCGCATGAATCGAATTTTCCTTTTGAAGGATTTTTGTTTAGAACGTATGCTATTGTACCAAATATTTTCATGTACGCCACTGTCGGATTTTTCTTGGTCCATACYCGGTATGGAACTTCACCCGTTGTTCTTGTTACACAACGATTTCGAATATAACACGCCGTATTCACAGCTTCAGCCCAAAATGATGGCGGTGCACCCACATGTTTCATCATGCACCTGGCCATATCAATTAGAGTTCTGTTTTTACGTTCAGCCATATTGTTTTGCTGCCGAGTATACGGTGCCGTAAGTCGACGTTTGATTCCGCACTCTTTTAAAAATGTATTAAATTCATTATTACAATGTTCACGCCCGTTGTCCGATTGCAACGCTTTTATTTTCTTTCCCGTGAATGTCTCAACTTTGGCTTTATATTCCTTAAAAACATCCAGAACGTGTGATTTTTGTTTTATGAAAAATATTTCACACCACCTTCACTTTTCGTCAATAAATGTCACAAAATGTTTCGCACCGCCATGGGACTCACACCACCTCATTGGTCCACACACGTCACTGTGCACAATCTCTAGCAGATCGCCAACTCTGTTTCCATCTGATCTAGGAAAAGTTGCACGCACTTGCTTTCCACTTGCACAAATTTCACAATCGGAGAGTATTTCAGTTTGTTTAAATTTTAAACCATATACCGAACCGTTTGCCATTGATTTCAGATCGCGTTCATTAACGTGTCCCATTCTGTAATGCCACAGATCAATATTGTTTTTATAATTTGCCAAATTTGCGAAATCTTTTGAAGTTCTTAAATAATACAAATTGTCAATTCGTTCGTCTTGTAATACCACTTTATTATCTCTGTTCATAATCACGGCTTCATTCTTTTTGAATGTAACTGCGTAACCCCTGTCAGTAATTTTAGCAACAGACAACAAAATCGTACGCAAATCGGCCACATGTAAAACGTTTTCTAAGTCTAAGTCAATTTGTTTTCCGCGAACGTTTGCTGTGGTGCACACTTTACCAACACCACTTACATATCTTCGTTGAGCAATTACTTGCCAAACTTAATTCGTCATTTCCTAGTTTAACACTTTCAAAAATGTTTTTATTCGCACTCATTAGATGTACAGCCACTGTCCAAAGACCATCTCATATTTCCTATAGGGACGGTAAACGTTTTTCTATTGAACATAAAGCCACTTTTGCCTTTTCGTTTGTTTCTTCACTCACACACGTATTTTGTTCTTGTTGTTTGTCAATACAATTTCTCGCGAAATGTCCCGGTTTACCGCACCGATAGCACTTATTAATTAATTTATTAATTAACATACGATTGRCTTTTGCTTTTTCTTTATGTACAGTACGTTATTGTCTTCCACTTTGTCTTCTTTTGACTTTCGCGACTCGTGTTCTTCGAGAATTTTAACACGAAGAATATCCGGCTTCGATAGTTCATCTCGCGTTTCAACTGCACATCTAAATGCCTCGTATGACGCCGGCAAACTGTACAATAACAAAATTGGCAGTAGCTCGTCGCCTATTTCTTTAAGCTTCGCTACTGCATCGAAGAACCCGTTAAGGTGTTCTTGAACTTTCTCGTCTTCTGACATACGCTACACGTTTAAGTAACGTTGCTTTCCTAGCTGGTCCCTTTGATTGGAATGTCGATTCCAACCTTATCCAAATATCACGTGCACTTCTGCACTCCGAAATCGGCCCTAGCCCTGATGGCGCTATCGGCAATGTAATGTCCGCTGATGCCTTTTGGTCAGCACTTTTCCACTCGTAGAGTTTTGTCTCGTCTGTGGGACACAATTTAGTACCATCAGCGTATTTCCACAAATAATTTTTTATTAAAATTGCCCACATTTGCAGCTTCCAAGAATCGTAATTTTCCGCGTTTAGCGGCTCGATTCTTACTATACCAGCCATTATGCTGAAGTCTCAAATTATTTTTTCATTTAATTAAATTCACTTTTATTCGATATYGTCCAGTCGTTCGCGATCACGTGGGATTCTGGGCCCATAACCTGATGGTCCGAGAAGGTTTAAGGTTAAATAACGACTGAATTTATTCAATATGGATAAATATGTCTTTACAGTTTATAAAGGGATATAACAAAAGGGAATATAGAAAAGGAATACAGAGTTGCTAGAGGTACATAGTTGTAATTCAAAGTACATATTCATATAATACTATTTACTACGAACTATTTCGCCTTCACAACAATTACTTCGTATCAAAGAAATTTGCTGATGATGTTTAAATATATAACTATAAATGCTAGAAATTTCTCTTTAATCAATTATTTATTTCCCTCCCAAAAAAAACTTTAAAAAATCGATTTTTTAAGCCTCTAATGAGGGCCCTTAAGCATCCGCATTTTTTTCCAAAACTCAATAATTAAGACATTTCTTGTTTTATTCTTATGTATTCTCCTACAGAAATAAAGGTAAAGTAATTCGTAACAATAAAATAACTTCATTCGAATATCTTCTTGATTTGTTTCTGACAGCAAAACCGATAAAATTGGTTTCCGTGACACCCAAAACCGATACAAATTCTATTTCGAATATCAAACCAATAATATCCGAATTCATGACACCTACGGCTTTTTTTGATCGGTTTCAATTCTGATTTCGATAACTATCAGATTCCACAACACCCCTGAATATATGCAAAATATAATTTTAACCCCTTCCAAATCGCAAGAGTGCAAAATTTTATGTTACTCACGAATTTTTTCCTTCCTTGCCTATTCTGGTTTATGAAAGTTTCTTAACAGCCACTCGACCAATAAAGTCATAAACTCATAAAACACTCGTGGTCCAATTTCTGTATTGCGTGAGTTCATGTTCGATAATCTTTATTTTGCTTTAATTTTTTCGAAAAATATTTAGCTCATTAAAAAAATTATAAATAATTATAAATTAATATTAAAACAATATGTTATGAATTATTGTTAGTATTAAACCGATCGCTAAGGCGAGCCTGTATAAGATATGTTTATGAAAGAACCCAGTTAATCAAAAATAATAATTTTGTGTAATCTAAATCCGATCGTTTTGATTTTTTCCTGTTTTTCGATTGTAGTTTGTTTTTTCTTTAACTGGGGGCTTATTCTGTAACTCGATTCGAAACAAAWTTTACTCGAATTCGCATTTTTTATATTCCGTAACTCGATTTTCGGATTTTCACGTCAATTTTCGAATAAAATATTCGTTAGCTTTTGAGTTGTGGAAAGCAAAAACGAAAATTGTACATATTTATTCTGGCACAGGGTGGTACAACTTTCGAAAAATTATAAAGTAAATCCGATTTTCGAATAGAATACATTTACGAATCGAGATACAGAATAGGGCCCCTGAAACGTTTTTCTTGTCAATTCGTTAGACCCGAAAGTAGTGTTATTGAATAAGTTCTCGTAACCTATAAATACTTACCATCGCACCCTACTATAGATAATTCAATGCACGATACAAATCCACTCACATTCACCCAGAAGAACAGAAAATTACCCAAATTATCGCTCGCGAAAGACTTTAAGTAAACTCAAAATTAAAACAGAAATTTCTGAATTATACTTGTAAATAAAATAAAAATTAAAGTTTAACGGAAATCAATGCTGCACAAGTTTGTAAAATAAGATTTATTTGAAAGAGTAATTATAAGTTTCTCAAGAGCTTTAGGTTGGAAGTGTGAGTATACAGAAAATACTAATTGTATACTTCTTACAAAAGATTGAATAATATTAGTTAGTTTATTGCTCAAGTTCTATTTGAAAATTTAATATTCACAATTGCAGTTACAGAGCCCATTAAATATTATTGTATATTTCCAAAAAAATCTAACCATATACTACAGTGGGCACTCAGATATAATTCTGCTTTCGTATTAACATTTTTACAGGTAAAAATTCTAACGAACACCGTTCTAGCTCTCGTTTTGAAAAACCATTTGATTACATTGAATACCTACGTAATAAAGAACACAACGAAAATAAAATATATCAATGTCTAGAGAGTTTGAGGGTAGCTCTCACAAGCAATCCTATTTCCTGGATTAAGGAGTTTGGAGAAGATGGCATAAATGAAATAACGTTATTATTGAGACGCTGTTTAAAAGAACGTGGGTTTGACCGAATTGAGTTGGAGTGCATTCGTTGCCTGAAAGCTGTAATGAATAATACATGGGGTTTAAATTTAGTATTAACACCTGAGCTGCACACAGTAGTATTATTATTAGCACAATATTTGAATCCTCGGAAACCACAAGCAATGTGTGAAGCTGTAAAATTACTGGCATCATTTTGTCTTGTCCCTGAACGTAACGGATATGATAAGGTTCTTCGCGCAATAACTACTGCCGCCTCCAACAAATATAAAACAAGTGAACGGTTCAAACCTATAGTTGATGCATTATTTATGGACGGAAAATGTGACCCAAGAAGAGATTTAGCTTGTCACAGTCTTATTTTCATTAATACGTTAACAAACACTCCCAGTGATTTAAACTTTCGTTTACATTTGCGCTGTGAAATAATGCGAATGGCACTTTATGAGAGATTTGATTTGTTTAAGGACATTGTTTCTAAAAGTAATAATGATGCTTTGAAGCAACATTTTAAGATTTTTAATGAAATAAGAGAGGATGATTTCGAAGAATTCACTCAAAGGTTTGAAAATGTTAGTTTTAACATGGACGATATGGCAGACTGTTTTGAAGTACTTAAAAATCTTGTAACAGATACCAGTTCTGAGCCATACTTTTTATCAATACTGCAACATTTACTTTACATAAGGGATGATTTCTATTTTCGACCAGCATATTATCAATTGATTGAAGAATGTATACAACAAATAGTATTACACAAAGGCTATTGCGACCCAAATTTTGACAACCGTACATTTAATATTGATACATCATTAATATTAGATGATATCGTTGAAAAGGTAAAGGCTAAAGAAATAAGGCGTTTCGAGGAATTTGAAAAAAAAATAGAAGAATTGGAAATAGCCAAGCAAGAAGCTGAAGCGAAAGTGGCACATTTAGAAGAACAGATTAAATTAAGAACGACTAAAGAGACACCAAAGTCAGAGTGTCCTGGACTGTTACAGGTAAGTCGCAACGTTTCTTACGTAATCTGGTACTCATTAAAACGTCAACGTAGAAGTCTGTCTATTCTATTAAATTTTTTTATAACTAGAATCTGTTTGCTTGACACTCTTTAATGACTATTGAGTCAATGCATGTCAGATACGAACAAATTTCCTTCCATAACTCGAAGTCGTGTCATTCGAGTTAGTGAAGTTCACCTGTATATATGTCTTATAAATAATTTTACGATTTTGGGAATCCTAAATATAGTAGGTCATGTTATAGTTATCTTATTTAGAATGGCCCCAAAAATCGGATATATACTGTTACCTCGGACAAACTTTACAGTTATTTAATGCTGGTATTGTCAGTAGGGAAATGAATGAAATTTTAGATGACTTTCACTATTTCGAATTGTGAGTAGCGAGCGCATAGAAAATTCGTCGTGAAATAGCGAAAATTAATATTTGGTATTGCCATTTCTGAATTTATGAAAATTCTCTTCGCTCAACTGCCAAAATTGGGCGAAACTTTATTTGATTCGCGAGTGAAATTGAAAATGGAAAAAAACGTTAGTATAATTTTAAAAATTTATTTATCGTATTTAATTTATTAAAAATTTACTTATTTTCAGAATATAAATAACCAGCCAGAAGCTAATTGAGGTGATGGTGAGGTTGATGGAGAAAAAATTTGACCTAGCCAGAGGAATAGCCCCGTTTGGCTCTAAAAAAAATAGGATGTAGTTGTGGCTGAATTAAAAAATATCGGCTCTCTAATACGCAGTGGCAGCGAGTAGAATAAGGAAAGAATAACCAATTTCTATTGAATATATGTCTATATCTGTATTAATTTGTGTATTACTTAGGTTAGTTTGGACTACAAACTAAAATTAAAGGGGGTTTGAAAATTTCCAAAAATCTATTATTTTTGTTTGCTTTATTAAATTTTACAATACCTCTAGAATATAGTCCTAAATTGTAAAGTTGATCGGAGTAATAATTGCAGATACAGTCTTGAGAACTTGTGCACTCAAGGCTAGCTGCGCTAAGTGCCCTGTCATTAAACGCGTTTCTCTCAAAACTGTGTTTTTGAAGTCAGTGGACACGATTTCTAGAAAAGTTATCGACAGATTTAGTTCGTATTGTGTACACATTTTTGAAATAATATTATCTAGTCATTGAACGAAGGATTTTTTCTTGTTTCATTACATCTTATTTTTTGACTAAAAAATGCCGAAAAATGAGATTTTTTGTTCAAAGTCCGAGAAAAGGACAATTTTAATATTTTTTTTTATTTCCTACGTTCAAAAACGAGATTTARATATGTACTACGCTTATTCTGTAGTTTTTTAATTTTATATGAACMAATAATAAGTTATGCTCTCCACGGCTGAGAGACACCCAGGGAAATGCGGTCTCAACGGCGGAATTTTCAACATTTTTGTATCGAAATTTCAAGAGATATTGTTCGAATATATACCTTTGATAAAAACAAATCGTAAAAATACCTTTTTTTGTACCTCTGAAACCCACCTAAATATAAAAAATTCCAGAGAATTGGAAAGTCATTGTAGTGTAGCCACAGGTGAGGGACCTTACACCCAACGCAGCTTAACGCCTTTAGAACAGGCTAAATAGGATAACTATCACATGGCCGTGGACGAGGTGCTCAGCTTACAGCAGGCAGTGCATCAAAAGTGGAACCGCATTTGAAACCACTGCGGCTGCACCAATAAATTTAGCAGCCTAAACAGGCGGGAGAAATTTTAAACGTCTGCTTTATGTCTAGGTCGGCACCTATAAACAGAGAGAGGAGCGCAAATTTAAATTGTAGATATTATAAAATATTAACGCAGTGTGCAATGAAATCTATAGGAATAATAGAAACATTTATGAATTCAAAAAAAAAAAAATTAGCACTGTAGAAGATTAAAGAAGGAAGAAAATATTGAACAAAGGCGACAAAGAATTTCATTAAAATTAAAGGAATAAGAATTAAAAAATCTTAAATAGTCAAAATAAAAAACGTATTTCCAGCAATTCAAAATTAATTATTTTATTGTATGTTACATTAGGGTGGCTCTTATTTTTCAAGTACAATTTTTTTCTTGTGCTACCCCTCAATGTAGTTTCTTTTTATAAAAAAATCAGATGAGCGAAATTTTAAGTTAATCCGATAAGTTTAAAGTGTGCCCCTTCGTCCTCAAAACTACAAAATAAACGAAAATTCAAATAAAAAATCAATTTTGTTTCTTGGTTTCAAAAACTTGTACAGAGTTATCGCCCAAATTAGGTCCGGGGGAAAATTGCTTTGTTTTACTGCAAAAAGAAAGTGAAAAAGATTCGTAAAAGTATGTTCGCATTGCAGCGAAAACACGCTTTCCGTGTTTTCAGCTGAAAACCTAATTGAAAACATGGTTTTCGTCATGTGGTAACTRTTAAATGCATAGCGTATTTTCAGGATGTTTTCACCAAAATGTGAACGAAAACGCAGTTTATTGTGAATTACTAAGGAGTATTGTGAATTGAGTGGATGAAAATAACTATTTACAGTAAATATTGACGGTTATTGTGCGTTTTTTTTTTTTAATTTTGGGTGTGCTTCGTGTATTGTGAATTGAGTGGATGAAAATATCAGTCTCCTATAACATTCGAAGTGAATACATACGGTAGCACAATGTCAACTCCTAGATTACGAGAGAAAATTTATCTTCTTGGGCATTACTCGAATGAAATTGTTGGAAGTAAACTGCCATCGGTGAAACAAGGTTAAACGTTTTCTTTTTCAATTTGCGAGTCAAGTTCCGCGAGTCTCACAAAAGATATATCACCAAGCAAAAAGGAATAGGGGGCGTCGAACAATAATCACTCCTAAGCCTGCTGCTGCCTTGGATAAGTGCCAGATCAGTGACAGGAATGCTGTTCATATTCTGGTAGCTGCCATCGAAGCGCTTGATTATAATGTTTAAAATTTCGCTATCAATAGGTGCTCTATTCACAATTTTCGAGAGAATCTTCGCGAACAAAAAGCTGCTGAAATCAAAAATATTTTCAAGGATAGGAAATTGCACGCTGCTACCTTGCATTGGGATGGTAAACTACTTCCAGCATTAACGAGTAAAGAGAGTGTAGACCGACTTTCTGTAATTCTTTCAAATTGTGGTACTGATCAACTTCTTGGTGTACCTGCATTGCAATCATCATTTGTGGTATCTATCTCCTGAACCCATCGCCTTCGCGTTCTTTGACTCTAATTTGTCTTCTGAATCAAAAAGAAAAATGGTCAGTGCACTATATCGTGAAGCAGATATATGTATCAGAAGAAAATACCAAAAAGATTAATGTGCAAATAAATCAAATCCCAGAAATAATGAACAATGGAATCGAACAATTTGTTTCTAATAAAACAAGGAAATTTTTCACTAGATTCGATTTAAGTGACGAGTTCCTTAACATAGATCCTTCGCAGTGGCACAAAAATGAAGATTTCATTAATGCTCTAAATCTAGTTAAGAAACTGAAAGTTGTAAACGATCCGGTGGAAAGAGGCGTGAAACTAATGGAGGAGTCATCATGACATTTTCTTTTGTAAATTATTAACCTTTCTTTATTTCAAATTTGTATGTTATTATTTTGTAAATATTTACTTACCATTATTTTTTCTAATAAACTGAAATGAATTGAAGAAAAAGTTTTATAGAATTATATGTACAAGCTAAATATAACATGGATAATAATTAATAAATTATAAAAAATAATTAATTATTTAATATTTATTACTTAATAATCTTTATGAATACAAATTATATATGATTTAATATCATTTAAGAATTCTTGCTAGTTACTTACTCAATAAACATTTTTTGGAACAAAAAACAAATAATTTGATTTTCATGTGATTTTCGGTTCACTTTGGATTTTTAAGGGCCTAGGGGCACACCTTACCCTTATCCGATTCCCACCAAATTCCATAGAGCTCTTTTTTTTCATAGAATGGAACCAAACTGAAGGGTAGCCCACGAAAAATTATTAAAAATTTTAAAAAGTGCTATATAAGAGCCACCCTAATGTTACATATATGTACATATATTTTAGCAATACCACTACACTATGACAGTGCGTTCGCAATTTGTCTTCGGTGACGATCTGCTGCTGTTCCACTGAAGGTTCCTTCAACTGGTTCCAGTGATACCACTATATCAACAAAAGTTTCTTGTTCAGGATCACTTACATTATAATTTTTACAAATATTGTGTAAAGCACAACATACATACATTAATAATCACAGTTGCTTTACTAGGAGGATATCGTAGTTTAGATTCATCTAGTATACAGAATCCAACATTTGAAGGATGATTATTTGACCAATAATCGCATTTTAACCATTAACCACACCTCGTATTCACCTGATATGGCACCGTGCGACTTCTTCCTTTTCAGAAAAATGCATTTGCCCCCATGAAAGGAAAGCGTTATGCAGCCCTAGAGGCCATTCAAAAGGCTTGCACCGGCAGCTAAACACTCGTTCGACATACTTTTGGACTATGTAAAAAGATGTATTGAAGCAGAAGGAGACTATTCTGAATGAAATAAATTAATTGTGGCGAAAAAATATTTGTTCTGCTTACTTCGGAACGCACCTTGTACTTTTTTATACACTCGCAACACTTTGCTATAAATATAATAGCTTTGTTCACCTTAAGTGTAACATATAAAACTAATCGATATACAAATACGGTTATGTACATATAGATAATCGAAATAACGAGTCGAGTTAAATTAAGGGTAACTGACGTCCAAAAACAGTCTAAATCGAATTTCAATGGATTTTTTCCGCAATTATCGGTCAATCTGTGAAATGATTTTCTAGAAATATGTCTTTATATAAGAAATGGATATCATCGGTTCATTGCTACTCCTAACCACTATATACCTAATATAACGATTTTCGAACTTCCAGATTCCAGAAGACCTTACGCTATATTCCGGTCAATATGTCAGATATCTTGCAGAAATTAAGAAAGTTTATTTCTTTTTGTTTGCTTGCGCCTAAAATAGATACCATCAGGCTAATAATAACCTTGCACCCTATACCTGATATACAGTTTCAAAACTCCGGCAGAATTTTGAACGTATCTGTACATCAGTCAATAGTCAGATGAAATTATACGTGGACGTACCTGTATATATAATCAGGGGCGTTGGTCCTGCCCACCAATTAAGAAAAAAAGTGCTTAAGTCATTTAAACAATGAGAAACGAAATTTAACACCCAAAAGCGTCTTTATTCATTCAATAAATTTTATCTCTTTAATTCGGAACTCATTAAAAACTTTAATTATTCATTTGCAAGTTTTGTCACATTAGCAAACAGCTGATYCGAATATTGGTTTTGCATGTATTCGAAAAGACAAAAATCCGATAAAATTCTGTGACACCATTGAAAATCAGAATTGGTTTGCAATTCTGACAGCTAAGCAATTCTGTCTTGGATTCCCCAACACCCCTGAATATTACATATGCTACAGGTCAATGAAGAAAATGTGTCTGTGATATTTTAATGAAATTAACTAAATTTTTTAAAACTGTGTTATTGCCAATGTTTTGACATATAACTCTTATTCCTAACAATGGGTATTTTCGACTACCCCTTTTCGTATTTTGTCAATAGATGTCGTTGCAGTTCACATTGTGTCATACCATACAGTTTTGGAAAGAAAAGAAATTAAATTCGGGGAAGTTGAGCTGTTCAAAAATGAGTGAAAGTAAAGAAGAAATGYCATTATAGCTTCGGTTCTATTGATCTGAAAAGAAAGGAAGGAAAAAAAACTCTAGATCAACATAAAAATTTTGTTCCGTAAAATAAGACGCTTGAAAAAAATTAATTTTTTGTTGAAATTTTCGACTGTTTTTGCTTCGAAAATTGCGTGGTGCGGATTATATGCTTTGTATTTTGCGCTGTGATACATCTATGTTTCGGGCATGTTAGTGTTTGGAATTGCAACATGATGTCCTTTATATTCGATAAGCATTTAATTAAATCCATTTATCAATTTAATTACATTACAACCCTAAGCATGATATTTTGAGTAGTGTATCTAGGATCCAGTATTTTTATCTTTGTTTCGTCAGAAAACAGCACCTTTAGCATTCACCTTTTCTTAAGTGGCCGAATTTTAAGGCGAACACCAAACGATTGTCTCTATTGCGTTTAGAGATCAGAGGCTTCTTCCAGGAAAACCTTTCAAACTTTCGTGTTTCTCGAAGTCACCTTTTAATAGTATCTTGGGCTAGCGAGTTCTAATTTCTTCCAATCTAATTTGTAAAATGTCGTGCAAACGGGTGTTATAATAATTGGTTGCATTAAATACTAGACCTTTTGAAATATTGAGCAATTTACTATTTCACCGTATGACTTCGAATACTGTCGTAACTGAATGATAACGGCATTAGTATCATCAGTACAATATTTCCTTTTTACCTAAAATATTGTTTGAACAAAATGATAAAATTTAGTTACTTTCAATCAAAATCTTACAAAAAATATTATAATTTWCATAAGAAGTGATATACCTGTGTTGTAAATTTAATCACATTTTCAATTTTTTTTTCATTAATTTCAAGCAAAAAAATCATTATTTGTGATTTACTTGAAGGTATGAAAGTTTGTGCCAACTTCATTAATACAAATCTCACGGATCAAATGTATGTTACGGTAAGTGGAAAGGGGGCAATTCCGCTCCTCCGAAAAGTACAAAAAAATGAATATCAAACGAATTTATTATTGAGCTAGGGCCATCCAATTTCTCCCACAGGGTATACATACATATATGTATATTGTCATGAATAGAGATGGATGGATGGATTACATTTCGATGATTTCACTAAATCGTTGTGCCAAGCACTTGTATTTGTGACAAGATAGATTCCTCGAAATAACAGGAGCTAGGGCCATCCAATTTCTCCCACAGGGTATACATACATATATGTATATTGTCATGAATAGAGATGGATGGATGGATTACATTTCGATGATTTCACTAAATCGTTGTGCCAAGCACTTGTATTTGTGACAAGATAGATTCCTCGAAATAACAGGAGCTAGGGCCATCCAATTTCTCCCACAGGGTATACATACATATATGTATATTGTCATGAATAGAGATGGATGGATGGATTACATTTCGATGATTTCACTAAATCGTTGTGCCAAGCACTTGTATTTGTGACAAGATAGACTCCTCGAAATATTTTCAACGATTTTTTAGCCTGGATTAGTGGAAAAACAACCTTTTTTTTAGTAAAAATCTCCAGACAACCATGTCTAAATAATCTTTATTTCCCATTTATGTAATATGGGATTTTTTTTTTTAGCTTAAAGCAAGTACCATAAACCTATAACTTTGAAAAAATTATATTTTCGCTCCACGAAAGAGGTCTTAAGGGGAGAACCCTGTCTCTTATACACATCTAGATGTGTATAAGAGACACAATTCCATGCGACGCACATAGGAGCATTTGGCCGCAAAAACCAGACAAAATTATTTAAAGTGATTGTATAAATGAGAATAAATGAAAATGTATGATTGAATATAATAATGCAATATATTAAAATTAACAAGAAATTTTTGTTCTGTTTGCTCGAAAGTAAAGGTTTTTTTTGTTTTTTGTTTTTTGCTCAAAAACATTGATTATGTTTTATTTCAAAATTAATATTATGCCATTTTTAAATAGAAGTTATAATGGTTACGGTCTCTAGTTCTACACCCTTACTGAAATTCTACCGTTCAAAATAATAAATAATAATATTTCATCATAAACGCACAAGGTTTTTGTGGATATATTTATTCTGCTCTTTGTAAAATAGATAGAGTAATTTCTTCCAGCTTTTATTTGTAGTTCTAATTGACGTTAGCTTAAATTTATACATTTATTAATAAATTTGCTTATATAATTATATCGGTGTCTGTTATTATTATTTTTCTTTGTACACAGTTAAAAACTACACAAGCAGATTGTAATATATCGAGAACTTCCACAATGATACCAACACAAACGCCTCCACCACCACCACCACCTCCTCCACCATCGTTCATAAAAGGTACACCACCTCCACCAATGCCGAATTGCCCGGCTCCACCACCTCCTACAAATTTTGGACCTCCACCTCCACCTCCACCACCATCTAATTTCGGATTAATATCTGTGCCTGGAGCTAAACAGGGCCAACAATTCTCTTTTCTGGTTAATGAACTTCCAAATGGATTGAAACCGAAGAAGAAATGGGAAGTAGGAAATCCAATGAAACGCATAAATTGGAAAGTTGTATCACCTCAAATAATGTCGGATAAATCTTTTTGGCTTAGTTGCGAAGAAGATCGTTTAGCATCGAAGGAATTTCTTTCTGAACTCTCTGAGAGATTTTCATCAAAGCCAGTAAAGAAGTATCAAAATGATGCGGTTGATAAAGCAAACACCCTAGTAAAGAAGAATATAAGCTTACGGGTACTTGATTCTAAATCAGCCCAAAATTTAGCCATATTGCTTGGGGGGCCATTAAAACACTTATCAAACGAGCAAATTAAAATTTGTCTTTTGCGCTGTGATACCGATATATTATCTTCAAACATATTACAGAATTTAATTCAGTATTTGCCATCACCAGATCAATTAAAACAACTTCAAGATATAAAAGCAAAAGCAGAACCGCTGTCCCCAGTAGAACAGTTTGCTGCCACTATTAGCGAAATAAAAAGACTACAGCCGCGGCTTCACCACCTTAATTTTAAATTAACCTACTCCGATGTCATTCAAGATATTAAGCCTGATATTGTAGCTGGAACAGCAGCTTGTGAAGAAGTTCGTAACAGTAAAAAATTTGCAAAAGTTTTAGAACTAATTTTGTTAATGGGAAACTATTTGAACTCAGGATCAAAAAGCGAAGCAGCCTATGGATTTGACATGTCATATCTTGCAAAACTTTGTAATACTAAAGATATTGATAACCGACATACTCTATTGCATTATTTAGTAAAAGTAATAGAAAATGAGTTTACCGATATACTTGATTTTTATAACGATTTACCACATATTGATAAAGCTTCTCGAGTAAATTTAGACTCGATTCAGAGAGCTATGCGTCAAATGATTTCGTCTCTAAAGTCGCTGGAGACAGATTTAAAAAATAATAAAGTACCTCAATGCGATGATGATAAGTTTAATGACATAATGGGTGAATTCTCATACGACTGCCGTCAACATGTTGATGTACTAGGTAAGTGATTAGACAGGTCGCTATATTCAAATATATAGTTTTAATAATATATAATATATAATTCTTACCATCTGATCAAATTTCAAACTATATTTTTACGTATTCTAATACAAATTTTTATTAAAAATCTTCATTGCCTTCAGACAATTTTTTTTTTCGAATTCTTGTTTGCGAATCTTTTTATTTATTGTTATGAACAGAGATGGATGGATTACATTTCGATGATTTCACTAAATCGTTGTGCCAAGCACTTGTATTTGTGACAAGATAGA
>NW_017537100.1:52625-54973 GCF_001853355.1 Bactrocera latifrons | reverse complement strand
TTCTTTTTAAGGTTGAAAAAGTTCTTTCAACGGAAGCGGTCGTCACTGGAAGAGTTGCTAAAATTGCAAGCAGGTAGTGAATATTTTTAAAATACGTTGCATCGCAATGTTGTATTAATTTCAACACTTCTATGGTTGGATCTTTTGTTGATAAGTTGGCACACCACAATCGATACTCTGATTTTAATGCTGTCATTGATATTTGCTCCTCGAAGTAAATAGCTAAATTTTTTAATTCTTCGGCATTATCAATTGCAGCAAAACCTGGGAGTAGAATTTGAAATGACGAGAGTATATCCTCATTCACTAATAAACGTTCTTTTGAATCAGAGCATCAACGCATTGAATAAATATTGTAACTCTGAAGTGGCTTTCAGGTTTTGTGCAAGGTGGATTAGCACGAGTAGTTTGACGCGAAGTCACTCTAGGCACTACAAGATCTGTGTCAAAAAGATCTTTAGACATTTGTGATGCTGTTTGGAAAATATCGTTGAAAAAACCATCCGCTGTTTCTCTTATCTGGTGCAGAGTTCTTATTAATTCTTTGGCTCGGTTCATTGCTTATACAAAATCCATAGATTTTTCTTGGAGTTGCACAGACAGTGGCAGCGTTAAGCTGAACAATTGCTCACAGACGAATAGACTAAGCAAAAAATCACTTTTCTCTACCATGTACCATGTCTTACTCGAAATTATTTCCAAACTTAGTACAACGAATTTGAAAAGTTTATAATGCTTTCATGCCTTTCTATAAACCTTGTTTCACAAAGGCGAACAAGTCGTCTTTTTTTGCTTTCTGGTGCGTGCTTCTGTATAACGTCCTGGAAAGTTGTGTTTGCATTTGAATGGTTTCTAAATAAATTTGCTATTTCATTGACAATACCAAGGCAGTTCCGCATTGAAGATAATGACATAGTATTTGTCGGGGTATGTCGACGTAAGGGGCCGATTGCGTTTAATTATAAGGTAGTTAGTTTTAGTTCAAACGTTATATAACTTTAATTTAATAAAAATTTGGGTATATACAATATATAATATATAATATATTTTTGTGTCTTTCCAATACTGATTAATAGTACTGAGTTCGTATAATCTAGTGTTAGAGTTCAGTATTAATATACACATATTGTTGTTATTTAAATATGTGCATTCCAACGTTGCGGGTGCTTGATGTTTAATTTTGGTGTATTCCTGGGTTGTATCCGTATTGTTTTGTGTAGTAATTAGAGATTGTACTTAACGTGTACTGTGTATGATAATTGTTCACTTTGTTGTTAAACACTTTTATTCTCCGTATTCACTTGTTTAGTTGAAAAGAAGTAATAAAGGTATTTTATCGTGGGATGGCGCACTTTCGCTTTCCGTATTCACTATGTTTCGCTGATATGTTGGCGGGATAATGATTGCCTTTTGTGTAAAAAGCGCGGGAAAAATCTTTTCTTTTGTTACTCCTTATGTTCTGTTGCGTGAAGTTGGGGCGGTTTATATTCCTCTGCATTACGCCTCTATTACTTTATGTAATTTGTGGGAGTTATGCAGAGGAGTATTTGTTTGGATTAAACACTCCGGCCACCTTGCAGAATCTGCGAAATAATTGAGTATTAATAGGGTAATTGATTGGGTATTGAAAGATTGAAATTTTTTGAATAAATATCAGCACTATACTTAGGGTTAGATGGTGCCAGTAAGGGTCCAGCCAAATGCTGTATTCTGGGCTACCACTGTACCATTATCTGGTTTGAAGAATCCACTTCTGATAATTTGTTTGTAGATATCGGCTCCAATCTCCAACGTTAGCTCTTTGTTGCTATGAAATTGAGGGTCAGCGAGGACTAAGCGTTCAAAGCGCATTCTCACATCGTCACTTAAATCTCGCTCATAGGGTCGTTTGGGTAAGTTGTGTGTGATAACTGCGTTACATTCCAAACAAAACTTTGTATCATTATTTGAGCTGATCTTTATGCTGCAAATACGATAAGTATTGAGGTATATAATTGGCAGTTTGAATTTTTTGACGAGTTCGGCCGCTATATTTGTAATTTTGAGGGTGGGGTTCAAAATGCAAGCGGTTGAAATTTTGGTTTCTCAACACCATTTACATTGTTGGTCGGGTGTAACCTCGGATGTCCGTGTAGGGATGAATGTTGCCCGTGACAAATGGAACATCTATTTTTGCTTGTACATCCTTCTGTCTTGTGCGACCTGGCTAAGCAATTAACGCAGTAGTGGTGTTTTATTACTGCTTCGTGTTTTTTGTTTATATTATATGCCGAGTACGTAGCGCAAGTCACTAGACGGTGGTCTTTTTTGCATATTCCGCAAGCGACATGACGATTTGACGTATTTTT
>NW_017537100.1:47978-49235 GCF_001853355.1 Bactrocera latifrons | reverse complement strand
ACAAGGTCTTTCTGTAAAGTAGGCCCGATATGTAAGACGTCATTTAAGCTTTTGTTATTTGACGTGGGGCAAGATGCATTAAACACCACACGCAATTTCGTGGTTATACGATCGGGTTTAATGACTGCGTGGTGTGGTAAGTAATATTGGGTCGCTTTAAAAGAAGGGTCATATTCTACTTTCTTCATTTGTCCGAGTTCCAAATATTCCATGATTGCTTTGTCATATTCTGCCTTCACTTCGGTTTTTTTAAGTAAAGCTCGTTCATTTCGGAGGAATTGGGCCAACGCTATATGTCTAGAATATCCGATATCAATATTTTCGGGTTCTTTGAAGGGTAGGGTTACTATATAAAGTCCATCTGAATTACGACATCTGATTTGGAAATTACGGACTCCTTTGGGATTTCCTCCACCTCCCAAAAACGTGTGAGTAGATTCTCAGGGTTCGCTTTATTGTAAAATGATACTATGGCGGAATTTTGGGAGGGTTGGGTTATGAGTCCAAACAATATCCATCCGAATTCTGTCTCTTGAGCTAAGAGTGAACCGAGTATGTTTCTCTTTACTCCATTGAGTRAAATACTTGGATAGATATCACTACCGATTAGTATATCCACGGGTCTGGGTTTGTGGAAGTGGATGTCTGCTAAAGTGAATCCAAGATTTTTAAGACCCTGCTTGGAATCCAAGGGGTATGAGGGTAAATTATCAGTTAGGCTATTTAGTATAAATGCCTGGGCTGATACCTTATAATTTGAGTTTAAGGRTGAGCAAAGCGTGATTTCACAACTATTCGTTGGTGTTGCTAAAACTGCATTGTTTAGTCCGGTCACTTGAGCTGATACAGAGTGCGTGGGTATATCCAAACTTCTCTGAAGTCTTCGAGATATAAATGTGCCTTCCGATTCTGAATCAATAAGAGCTCTCGCGGAATATCGCTGGCCAYTATGTTCTACTTRAACCATTGCAGTACCGAGTAATATCTGCTTCCTACTTGGGTTGGGTGGGTTTTGAGTTGATGATTTAGTGGACTGTATAGTTGTTGTGTAGGCTTGCCGATTTGTGTTTGAGCTTTGGTTGGGTAGTGCGGTACTTGAAGCGTTTTCAGGGTTCGAACTAGTGACGTTTGGTATTTCCGGAGTGGATTCAGGTCGAAAGCTGGATTCTCTGTGTATCAGAGTATTGTGTTTTTATGACACTTACGACATGAGAATTTACTCACACAGTTCTTGTAGCTATGTGAAATGGCCAAGCA
>NW_017537100.1:13581-46303 GCF_001853355.1 Bactrocera latifrons | reverse complement strand
ATGAACCGCCATGTTTCACGGTTTTTTTTTAGTGTATTTGGGATTGAGTTCTTGCAAAGGGGGTCGTCTTACATATGGTTTCCCATCATTACCAAATACATTCAATTTGGATTCGTCACTCCAAACCACCAAATTCCAAAATTTAGAGTCCTTCCAGAGATGGTCTTTAGCAAACGCTTTTCGCTTTTCAATCTTTTGTTTTGAAACGTTAGGTTTTCGTCTTGCTAAACGGCCATTCAATGAATTTTCTTGTAGTCGTCTTCGTACAGTTTGCGCAGATATTTGTACGCCGTGGTATTCTTCTAATTGAGCCCTAATTTCTGTGGAGGTTAAAAATGGATCAGACTTACTTAGCCTTACTAAGGCCCTATCGTCAGAACGGGTGGTCTTTCTTGGCTTTTTGCGCGGTAAATTTCCAAAAGTTTTATTTTTGTTTATAAAATTGAACAGCGTTATTAATTTTGCCTYGAGAAAATCCTAAAACATCTACAACTTTGGCAATATTTTGATATTTTTGAAAACATTTCCATATGACCCTTCTTTCGCTTGAAGTTGTGCTTTTATTCTTGCCCAGTACGACGATGACTACAAATTTGTTAAAAATAACTTAATTTAGTAAAAAAGAACAATATTTATGTAAATTGTGGCGAAAAAATTTTAATTTACCCGTTTCAAACAGGATGACTTAATTATGTGAGCACACTTTTATTGACAATAAATGGAAAATTCATTTAAACTCTCCCATACGAAAATACGTGAATGCGCTGTAAATCGGTGGTGTTCCTAGAATAACGGAACTTTTTGCTCGCGCAATATTAGGGATGTTGCATAAGGAAATATACCTTGTTTTTTACATGTTGTAAAAAAGTACTGAATGACTTAATTATATGAGCTCAAGTATATTTAATATGTGGATTGAACGAGCAAAATAAGTCGCGTAGAGTTACAAAAACATAATAAAAAACTACTTTAAAACTTTAAAAACTTTTCGTATAGTGATTTAATTATTTTCAATTTTTCAAATTAATTTTCTTGCTTTTATCTCCTTAGTGTCCGTTGGTTGATATTTATATGAGATTATTAAATTTCCGATGAATCGTAGAAAAAAATCGATAAATAAAATTTTTACTGGGTTTTGACCTTTTTCTTATTGGGTCACCTTTTTAATTTTCTACTGGGTATTTGTCTTTTGGCGTTCTGTTCGCTAACAATTTTCGTTACCAACAAATATAAGCGAATGGGTGCGCTATTCGTATGTAGGTATGTAAATGCGGGTGTATATTTATTTATACATATAATTTTAGTTCAACGAGAAGAAGGCAATAGCTGATGGCAAAATATTTGCATATATTTTATTATTGCACTTCTTCTCTTGGGCAAATAAAATTTTTGTCAACCCAATAAAACAAGTAAAATTTATGCTTAAGTATTCTTAAGGACCCAATTTGAAAAATGGGCACTTTTTAACAAAGATGATTTGCACTTTATATTATTATTATATATAGAARAAATATGGGTCGCACTTACAGCTTTTTTTTCGGTTTTTGTTAATTTCGGTTTGTTTTTAGTTACTTGTTGGGGTATTTTGTTGAGTCAGCGTATAAGCTTTTTGTCTGTTGGGTGTACTCTTTTAACTTTTGGTTCTGGAACTCCAATGATGTTGTTGGTAAAATTCCCACGAAGACTTTTTCTTTTAATTATCCGGCTCGAAGGACCAAAAATGTAGGGGTATGTCGACGTAAGGGACCGATTGCGTTTAATTAAAAGGTWGTTAGTTTTAGTTCAAACGTTATAAAACTTTAATATAAATTTGGGTATATACAAATATATATGTTTGTGTGTTTCCAATACTGATTAATTGTTACTGAGTTCGTATAATCTAGTGTTAGAGTTCAGTATTAATATACACACATATTGTTGTTATTTAAATATGTGCATTCCAACGTTGCGGGTGCTTGATGATTAATTTTGGTGTATTCCTGGGTTGTATCCGTATTGTTTTGTGTAGTAATTAGAGATTGTACTTGACGTGTACTGTGTATGATAATTGTTCACTTTGTTGTTAAACCCTTTTATTCTCCGTATTCACTTGTTTAGTTGAAAAGAAGGTATAAAGGTATTTTATCGTTGGGGCGGTTTATATTCCTCTGCATTACGCCTCTATTACTTTATGTAATTTGTGGGAGTAATGAAGAGGAGTATTTGTTTGGATTAAACAGTATTAGAAAGCGCAAGGTTCAATCGGTGACTAGCGCAATGAACATATCGTGCTTTTGGATACAGTTGTCTTATCCTGGTTTGCACTCCAYTGAAATGCGGTGACATATTTGCTGCTTCACGAAGTGCTGCATATTTGGATGAGAAGTCTACATACCGTAGACATAACGAAAGTTGCTCTTTGCCTGCAGCATCCATTGTTTCATCACCAAGAATGCTAAAACACTTTGCGCTATTCACTTTATTAATTATTTTGTTTGTCACAATATTAGCGCCAGTCTCGAGAATCTCATTTTGAATGTCTGGGCTTAAATATTTGGCATTCTTAGCACTATTCGCGATTTGAGCTCTCACATTTTCATCGCCAGCATCCAATCTGAAGCGTAATAGCGCTCTAAATTTCCATCCTTCTGTTCAGGCCGAGTTAATGACAGCGCGCCGCTATCATGGTCGCCTCTTAAAGGAAGTTCTTGCTCTGCGCAAAAAAGGATTGTTTCAATAATAGGTTTGAGAGCATTTCTATTTTCTTCTACTTCCTTTGCGCGCTGCATATCCAATCGAGACCTTATCTCTTATTTGCTAGATAGCACATTTAGAATGAAGTGGCCTCCTTTTAAACACATTCTAAATGGTATATGTTTTGCTTGTGTTTATAAAAATTCTCTTTTGCATTCTTCCATTTTCGATAGCCAGTCACAAAATGTCCAGGATTTTGATGCCCACCTTTTCCCACACCTTCGTGAAAAAATAACCAACAAGGCTTACAAAAAACGCTGTCTCCACTTTTAGAGTAGGCAAGCCAATCTCCATCTGTAATCCACTTCTTTTGAAAATATCTTTTTTGCGATTTTGTTTCTGTAGCTGGAAATTCAAATGGTTCTTTTGGAAGCAATGTCGATGTGAGAATATTTTTTTTTGTTGTGTCGTCTAAAGACTTGCTATTTGCCTTAGCAATGTCAAACTGATCCGCTTGCCAAATATCAAGACTCTCTTCAGATTGGAATGCATCAATCATGTCTATTTCAGGAGTTTGATTTAAACTGTCATGCTGATCTAGATACGTATTAACAAAAAAATTTGAAAATCTTTAATTTATTATTTTGTTTGCATTCTTTTTTACATTTCTCAGTGACATCAACTAAAGAACTTGAACTACACACATTTGTACTGCTTGGATTTTAGAAAACAACATCTATAAATATTTAAACAAATAACAAAAAACAACATAGAAGAAAAACATAAACCATAATCACAACAAACACATGTATGAACTTAAACAGCGTAATTTGATTAATGAGGGGGTTGGGGGCTGCGGGGGTCGTGGGCTTCAGCCCTCTATCCCCGACTGGCTACGTGCCTGACAGAAACTGGGCCAATTTTCACACTGGCTCCGATGGAACCTCTTTATACCATCTATATACCACTCCTATATAATAATTTAGCAGGATTTCAGTATTTAATTAAAAAAAATAAATAAAGCAGTGCTTATTTTATGCAAGTGACCAACCTAATTCAACGTGCTYTTTTTTAAAGGGGCGGGGGGGGATGAAAGACGGGGAAAATTTTTAAGCTTATATGTTAAGTAGGAACCCTTTAGTTTWCTAAGCAAAATAATTCAAAGCTCGACTTCGCCCGACRCTATAACAAAAACACTAATTTCTAAAAAATCTTTTCCAAACAAATAATAATACATAAGCTAAATTAATCTTTATACTATTAATTTTAAGTACATACCATGTTGRACAGAATCCATAAAAAAATATTTTCCAGAAACCACTTTCAATTTGAATTCGAACGAAATCTAGGTTCCGACTACGTGTGTGGCAATATAGCGGGCTGAAGGTCATTCATTTAATCGGTTGATTGTAGAACGGTTGCTTAGGTACTAAACAAATTTTTGATGTAACATGTTCCTATGTATGTGCGACGTTTAGTTTTTTTCTGCCCGCCAATTAAGAAAAATTGAACAAACAAAAAAAAAAAATTAAAAACCGAAAAATCGCGCGTCAAAGTTTTCGCTTTCTGGCCAWGCCGTTATATATCTGCTAGACGCTCGGTCACTATTTCCCTTCTAGCGTCGACAATATTTCGAATTCCAATCTATAACTTTGGGGACATATTCTTAGATAATTTTTAAAAAGACTTAAGCATAAAAAAATCGATTTGTTTAATCTTCTAGAGCTGGCTCCTCCCTTAACTGTTTTTTCCTTAGAAACATTTCATTAAAAGTTAAACCGAGTTAAATGGGCGTCTGCAAAAAATACACTGAGGAAATAACCATCAAAGAAGTGCGTAAGTCCCATGTCGTATTTCATTGGATATTCGTGATCATTTCCCCACATTTTCAACTTATATCGAGCCACTCCTCACGACCACTTCGAGAATTCTGCCGCTACAACAACAACCACTCCGAGGACACCGTATTGCAGCGGGAGGGATTACTTTGAAGGAGATGAAGTAGACAGAATTCACCTTTAAACTTGATCACAGTAGTACATACATATACACATATTTCATGCAAATGAAGAATTGAAATAAAAATTAGGTCCTAAATTGTTCTTTCTTGGCCTGTGTATCCTACAGTTAGTCCTAGAGGGACTAGATAGAGGGCATATATTTTCGGGTATTACCAATTACCAAAGTTTTAGATAAGGCGACTCCCTTTCGTGCGACTTCTTCAATCTGCACTTGGAGAAAATAATTCGAGCTACAGAACYTAATCGAGCAGAAACAATTTTCTATAAGAGTGTTCAGCTGGCGATGATATTGATATTTATCTTCAAACTGGATAAGGAAGGCAAACAGATGGGCAAGACGAAATATCTCCTATCATCGAACAAAGTGTTTTCACACTCGCAACTCCCACGTCACTGTTGATAGTCTTAAGTTCTAAGTTTTAGATAATTTCGTATATCTGGAAACCGGCATTAACAGTAACAATAATGTCAGCTTCGAAATCTAATGAGGTGCTATTTTTGACTGAGTAGGCAATTCTCTCGTCGAAACAAAATTCCATAAGTCACTCATTATTCCCCTCCTGCTATATGGTGTAGAGGCAGAATTTTCGAGATAAATGTTCTGCAAAGATTTATGGTTTTATGCGCGTTGGCCACGGCGTATATCGCATTCGATGGAACGATGAGCTTTATGAGATATATGACGACATTGACATAGTTCAGCGAATTAAAAGACAGAGGTTACGCTGGCTAGGTCATGCCGTCCAAATGGTGGAAAACACTCTATCTCTGAAAGTATTCGACGCAGTACTCGCCGGGGGAAGCAGAGGAAGCTCCCCTCCGTTGAGGTTGAGAAGGACCTGACTTCGCTTGGCATTTCCAATTGGCGCCATATTGCCAAAAGAAGAAACGTCTGGCGTGCTGTTGTTAACTCGGCCATAATCGTGTAAGTGGTATCTAAACCAGTAAAGAAGAAGAAGAAGCACAAAAAGTTAAACAATAAGGAGAAACAAGGAACGGTTAAAGATGCAGCACTTGGTTTGAAAGCAGTTAAATATTTTAGCTGTTGTAAATGAAATCATTTAGGGGTGTTGTGGAATCTGATAGTTGTCGGAAGCAGAATTGAAACTGATCAAAAAAAAGTAGTAGGTGCCACGAATTCAGATATTATTGCTTTGAAATTCGAAACAGAGTTCGTATCGGTTTTGGTTGTCACGGAAACCAATTTTATTGGGTTTCCTATCAGAAGCCAAGTAAGAAGATAGTCGCTCACAGAAATGCGTCTTTATTCATTCGATAATTGTTATGTCTTAAAATCTTTCTTTAATTCGGGACTCATTAACAACTTTCATGGAATTGTTTCCAAATGTATTCATTTGCAAGTTTTGTCACATTTGCATACAGCTGATTCGAATATTGATTTTGCGTATGTTCGAAAAGACGAGAATCCAAACAGATTCTGTGACGCCATTGGTTTGCAATTCTGTCTTGGATTCCACAACATTATTTACTTAATGTCTAAGGTGTTTATAATAAATTTAACCTATGTAATTCTAGTCGCTTTATTCACCGCATTAGTGTTGTGGAGAGGTACATACCGATATTTCTAAATACCAATTGTTACTGACCGATTACATAATTATAATCGAAAAATTCTCTCTTAATTTTACTGACATAAACTCAACTGGAGCGGCGGAAAACGTTATGTCAAGCTTATAGTTTGTGAAGAAGTCAAATTTTAAATGGTTTAGCTTTAAGTTATAAGTTAAAAAAATTGGCAGACCTAATATACCCGAAATAAAGAAAACAGGCAAGTGAAAAATAACCACATTGGGTACATTGGCGATAAGGCAGGGTTAAATTAATTGTAATTACTTTTGGCATTATGTATGCTCGAGAGCATATTTCCAGGCAGTTTTATTAAGATAATTAACACAATAATATATTAGGCTTAAAGCATATACAGTATACCTGTAATTTTCTATGTTTGAATAATTTAGATTAAGTGCTTATTATCATTATTTGTCATATACGTAGGTTGCCTTTTATATTTCGGGGTTCCAAAACAAAAACAATTTTAATCATTGAAAATTGTTTTGTTCTTTTTAAAAATATTCTCTATTAAGATCTCTACTCTTATATGCGTTTAAAGCAATTGTCGAAGTACTTTTGCCACTGTCATTGAGGTATCTCCAAAACATGCCTTATGACCTCTTAGTTTACTTTGAACGAACTTGATTAAAAATAGGACTCACACACAGGTTCATAGATGTTACGATATCATAAACGTGTTTTGAAGCAGCGCTATCATGTTTTGTTAATATTTCTCTCGGCCAATCGGCACGATCTTTCTTTTGAACCTGAACAAATTTTTTACAGTCAAATAATCATGGAATATTGAACGTTACAAATACCCATAGTTGTCTTAATCACAGGAAAGTTTCCGGAACAACAAACTAATTATTATTATCACTGAAAGTAAACAGATCGCACAGTATCCACTTTTTTCTTWCGCAATAGGACGTTATGATACCAATTACAACATGACGTATCCAGATGTCTTGTACAAAGCGCATTACCTGTTTTTATATGTCACTGTATAACACTYGTTTTGCTACCAACTTTTTCAATAGATTGAGTCAAATTGGTTTCTCCATATTTTAAAATAACTCTCCAAAATCGAAATATTTGCTTTCGATGTTCGAAATTCACCATATTATATATAGGGTGGCTGATAAATTTTGTTACATTAATAAACTCAAATAATTTTTTTTTTCGTTTATGGAATTCATTTTTCTTTTATTCATGTTAAGCTCATTCAATTTTATTAAATATAGCTTAATTAGTTTTATGCGGCATCTTGCCAAAAAGTTGTTAATTACTGCTTGGAGAGTTGAGCCAGGAATAGCTAATCTAAGTTCATTCAAATTTGTTGSTTTTGCTTTGTAGACTTCCTGTTTGCAAAAACSCCACAAGAAAAAGTCAGGTGCTGTAAGGTCAGGCGACCTGGGTGGCCAACGGAATGTGGAGTTTCTGGATGTCAGCTTATTGGGAAATTTTCGTCGCAATTCTGTCATAACAGTTTTGCTATGTGAGGAGCTGCACCATCTTGCTGAAACCACACAGAGTTGAAAGAAATTCTCATTCGGCGTAATTTTGGATAGAAAAACTCTCTCAACATGCTCAAGTAACGGTCTCCAGTAACCGTAACGGTGTGACAGTTTTCTTCGAAGAAGTAAGGCCCGACAATGCAGCGTGATGAAACTGCACACCACACTGTGACACGAAGTGGATGCAATTCCATCTCATGGAGTATCTGTGGGTTGGAAGCACTCCATATTCGACAATTTTGTTTGTTTATGATATTGATATCATCGGCCTCAACACCCGCGCTGTTAGTTCTGCTTTCTCCAGATTTTACAAGGAAGCAAAGAAGATGGGTTTGGCAGTGAACAAGGGCAAAACGAAATATCTCCTGTCAACAATTTCAGCCTGGAAATTCAACGCAGAATAACTCTTACCAACAGGTGTTACTTCGGACTGAGGAGGCAATTGAGAAGCAAAGTCCTCTCTCGACAAACAAAAACCAAACTCTATAAGTCACTCATAATTCGCGTCCTGCTATATGGTGCAGAGGCTTGGACGATGTTAACGACTGAGGAGTCGACATTGCGAGTTTTCGAGAGAAAAGTTCTGCGAAAGATYTATGGTCCTTTGCGCATTGGCCACGGCKAATATCGCATTCGATGAAACGATGAGCTGTACGAAATATACGACGACATTGCATAGTTCAGCGAATTAAAAGACAGCGGCTACGCTGTCTAGGTTATGTTGTCCGAATGGACGARAACACTCCAGCTCTGAAAGTATTCGACGCTGTACCCGCCGGGGGAAGCAGAGGAAGGGGAAGTCCTCCAACCCGTTGGAAGAACTAGGTGGCGAAGTACCGGGCTACGCTTGGAATATCCAATTGGCGCCACGTAGTGAAAAGAAGAAACGACTGGCGCGCTGTTGTTAACTCGGCTATAATCGCGTAAGCAGTGTCTACGCCAATTAAGACGAAAAAGAAAGCCACACTGATAAGGTCCAATCAGTTTGTTGACGATGGGCTTTAATCTTTCACACAACCTTATATACGATGTTTAGGAGACCACGATAGTAGGCGCAGATTATGGGGTCTCCCTTTTTGTGGGTTGGGCAGAGCACACTTAAATTCCAATCGTTGGGCATTTTTTCGTTCGACCATCTTCTAGAAAAAGACTAATGCCTGCTAATTATCAGTTCTTCACCGCCTTGTTTGAATAGCTCGGAATCGGGTTCACCTTCTCCTGACGTTATAATTGGAGTGTTCCTTCATTAATTTTACTAAGCTCTGGGCACAAGTCACTAGGTTACCACAAGAGTATGCTCCRGTTTTTAACTCTCTGTTAGTCGCTGCATCCTTTCGTAGAATTTTCGAGTATTACCCCTGTCGGCCAGCTTCTCAAGTTCTTCATACTCACGCATTTTGACCACTCTTTCTTCAACTTGAGCAGAAAATCTTCCCTGTAGTTGTTGACGTGCGTGCTTGGATATACAGAGGCGGCCGCGTATCTTCACTAAAACAAGATAGTCGATGTTACATTTTTGGGGCGTATGCACATCAAAGATATTAGAAACATGTCGTCCATCTATCAGAAGTCGAACTGGTTTTGAATTTTAATTTTTACGAATTTTTTAAAAWTTTTTATTGTTTTATCTTTTCGCTGCTTGGTCCAATTGGAGGTTCCGATCGAAGCCAATGACTTCTCCACCTGGTCTTTCAACGGAGTGGAGGTCTTTCTCTGGAGAGTTTTCGCTCATTCGGACGTCTGTCTTTTAATTCTATGAACTATGTCATTGTCGTTTTTCTCATAGAGCTCATCGTTCGATTGAATGTGCTATTCGCCGTTTCCAATACACAAAGGACCATAAATCTTCCAGAGGAACCTTTCTCTTCAAAACTCGAAATGCCGACGCATCAGCTGTTGTCAACACTCACCGATCCAAACGGGGTTAGATCGCCGAAAAGASAGCCCTTGGTCGGATGAAATCCGAGTCAATTCCGGTAACGTAGAACCGGCTGTCGTGGGAATTGTATCAGCTGTTGTCATTGACCATGCTTCTGCACTATATAGCAGGACGGGTCTACTGAGTGACTTATAGAGTTTGGTTTGGTTCGTCGAGAGAAAACTTTACTGCTGGCTAGAGATATTCTGCGTTGGATTTCGAGGCTGACATTGACGATATTATCTACGACTTCAAAGATGTGACTGTCAATAGTAACTTTTGAGCTAAGTCGCAAGTKCGACGACTGATTGTTTAATGACAAGAGATATTTCGTCTTGCCCTTGTTCACTACCATTTGCTCCACTTCCTTATCCAGTCTGGAGAAAGCAGAACTAACAGTGTGATGTTGAGACCGTGATATCAATATCATCAGCGTACGCCAGCAGATRTACAGTCTTATAGAAGATGGTGCCTGCTCGATTAAGTTCTGCAGGTCGAATATTTTTCAAGGGTGGATTGAAGAAGTCGCACGAAAAGTAGTCGTTTTGTCTGAAGATATAGAAATGTATTTTGGTATAGTGGATTGCTATAAGAAGAAACATCTGTTGGCTGAAATTCCGCACTCAATATGGTTTATTGTATCTTCCAAACTGCTGAAGCTATTTAAAGGTTAATAGAAATATTATTTTTAACAGCTCTTCACCCGCTGTGAAAATTGGTACAATCAGATAATWACCACGTGTACTGCCCATATAACGGTTATGTTGAAAACTACTGAAAGTGCGATAACTCAGTGACTAAATACGCCAMAAGATTTATTTGAAAACACTGAATTTTGCTGCTTTATCGACTAAGAAAATGTATTGATATGACATATTTACTAATAAATATACACCTTTTGAAATAAATATTAGAAACCACAAGATACGAGTATGTTCATTTTACAACAAATAAGCGCGTGGTAGATTAATAGCACTAGGTATATATAAACTTTATTGATTTACATTATAATCTAAATTTAGGCCCCTATTACGGTTTCTTCCAACATCGTTTTGGTAGGAATTTTGAAATTCGGCATTATAGCTTTCCACTCAACCCGTTAAAAAAAACTTCGATTGAAGTGCTGGCAAGATTCAATTTTTCTTTAGTATAACGGCTTTCAACTCTGTGTCAGTAGGGTTGAAAATGAAGAATTTTTATAACAAATCAGTAGAAGGGTGAAACATTTGTTGAACTTGTGAAGTCCCGGTATTGCGATTTGGAAACATTASAATAAAATTAAGGAATTCCTTGGCATATAAGAGGTATCCAGACCGAACTTGTTAATGTGGTAATTCGTTTTTTGATACTTCGTTAAAACATTTAACATTTGAACATACTTTTTGCTTTATCTCAGTAGTCAGACCTTTGTTCCAAATGCAATTCAAAAGGGCTTTACCTTTGGGATGTGTGAGCGATGAACGCCATAAGATATTTTTGGCATTATGGTCACCACCAGCAATTAATTTATATTCAAATTGGTTCATAATTTGAATATAAATATATTATTATACATACTATTTACTCTATAAAAATTACAGGAGGCCAATGAAATTTGAAAATTAATATTTTTTCCTATGATTTAACTTTTAAACTGACTCTCAACGTTAAATTTCGACGTATTTATAATATTTATAAAAACTACAAAATCAATATTCATATATTTCTGTAGAAAAACTACAAAATCAATATTCATATATTTTTAGTTTGGTGGTTAAAGTTTTGATACAATAATGTGATGGTGCATTTTCATCGTGTAAAATCAATGGATTTTTCTTCCACAATTCCGACTGTTTTTGAAAGATGAGCTCACGCCAACGCCACAATTTCGCCAAATAGAACTCTTTATTGCTTTCGGTTCGTTTTTTCCCCCATTCCGATGATTGTTTACTTGTTTGTATTGCGAACTCATAGAACCATGTCTCATCATCAGTTATAATGCGCTCCACGATCAAGTATGTCCAAAACTCTTGTTTGCGGTACTTTTTTGAAAAAATCGGCTTAATCGGTACTAGTCGAACAAGAACGCTATTAAAATCATTCGAACGGACACGCGAGCGATGTCGAGGTCTCTTGCCATCTCTTTAATGTGGTTGGCGAATTTGCAGTACCATATCCTTCACTTTTTTAATGTTTTCCTCAGTTGATGAGGTCGAAGATCGTCCAGAAAGAGGCATGTCTTCAATCTCGATCTCTCGATCCTTTTACTTTTTTTGTCACAATGTATATAATTTTACATTTTGGTTTCAGTTAAATAAATCTCAAGAATGATCTGTGTGCAGGCTATAACCCTGATTAATCGACAGATCCTTTCGAAATATTTTAATGACAATGAAGAAATTAATCAGCTCTGGAAGCTTTTTGGTCGTCTGATTTTTTAGTACTTTTTTAAAGAGATGTTGAATTTGTCCTGCTTGTTGATTTTCTGTAAGAACTGTACTAAAACTCTAATAAATGGGCAAACGTAGATGAACAGAAGGTGCTATATATTTATAAACTGCCTTTTAATAAGATAATATTTTTCGTTTTAAAATCTATGTATATTAATAATAGATTTTGGATAATAAGAATTATGCAAACTTTGGCCAAGTTTGTTTGCTATGCTAGGATACTTTGAATCTAAAGACACCACAAACGGTTGGTGCCAGTTATATTGTTACTTCATCCTTTTTTTTCAATTTCAGGAGAGCACTCCGCTTTTCATTTTTAACAGGTCTTCGATAGCAATATTATCCTGTAGACGATGTCTTAATAAGTAGTATTACTATTATTAATTACTTCTGGTAATATACGTTTCAAATCGAAATTAGTCGGTGGTGGTTGGTCCCTGCTTCTATACCTCCATGAATCTGAATCCTATGATTTCCTCTTTAATATTTTCGTATCATTGTATCAATTACGCTTTTAACCTCATATAAAAGAATTTAATTAATATTTTTTTTTTGTTTCTAGGGAAAATGCAAGTTCAAATGGAAAAATTGTACAAGGATTTGGGAGAATACTTTTCATTTGACTATAACAAATATTCAATGGAGGAGTTTTTTACCGATATCAAAAAATTTAAAGATGCCTTTATACTAGCACAACAAGAGAATATACACCAAAGAGAAGAAGAGAATAAGAAACGGAGGTTACAAGATGCTCGAGAACGGTTGCTTCGCGAGCAATTAGAACGGCAACAACTTAAATTAGCACTTGTTGACATGGATTCTACGCAAACCCAGGAAGGAGTAATGGACAGTTTATTAGAAGCCTTACAAACTGGAACTGCTTTCGGAAATCGTAATCAAAGACAAAGGCGGCCCCGACCTTCAGGCGCTGAACGACGAGCCCAACTTAGTAGAAGCCGATCAAGAACACGCGTCGGTACAAGTGCTTTTGTAGCTTGCGAAAGTTTTGCAAACGATAACTTTCTACAGAAGAAACATCACATTTAGTAATCCTTTTAACCTTTTTGCGAAATTAAGTATTGTTAAATTAATAAACTTATGTTGGCGAAGAAATTAGTTGATATATTATTTATTATTTAATAATAATTAATAATTTAGATTCAGCCCTATAGCAAATCATCGCACACTTGTTATGGAAAATATATGAAATTGCTATGAAAATTCCTAAAGTGGCAAAACGCGGATTCATATTTTGTTCGTAAATTTATTTTAACTATAAAAGATTTCAGTTTTATTTATCAAAATTTAAATATTTTCTCCTACCCAGATTATTTCGAAATGTCAAAATTCAAAATAAGGTCTGGTAACAAAATTTTCGAATTCACGTGGATTCAGAGATAGAAAGTTATGCGTATTCATAGCGGACATTCATATTCGTTTTCTCTGATGGATTGCATGATAGGGCTGATTGTAATGGTAGGCATAATTTTCACAATGCTTACTATTACAAGGCATTAAATGCATGAAATTTTTGTAACAATGGTAACGGTTGAATAGTTCATAATGAAGAGATTGAGTTTACAGTAATGCAACAATATTCAACAAAATTTTTTTCAATAAATTGCCAATCTCCAGGAAAACATGCATCCTTTTTTTCTTACACAAGTTTTATTATTATTATTATATTAACTTTTATATAAAACCAAAAATTTAGTATTAGTTATAAAGGAACATAGGTAAAAATACTGCAACTGATAAATTCGTAAAATTATTCATATTTGAAACTTCTTTTAATATATATGTATGCATGTTCGAAATCTGCCAACAAGTGCTTAATCGGATTAAAATCCGAGGACTGGGGCCCTATTCTGTATCTCGATTCGTAAATGTATTCTATTCGAAATTCGGATCTACTTTATAATTTTTCGAAAGTTGTACCACCCTGTGCCACAATAAATACAATTTTCGTTTTTGCTCTCTACAACTCAAAAGATAACTAATATTTTATTCGAAAATTGGTTTGAAAATCCGAAAATCGAGTTACAGTATATAAAAAATCCGAATTCGAGTAAATTTTGTTTGGAATCGAGTTACAGAATAGGCCCCCTGAGGGGGCGGTCCTAAAACTTTTGCGGTGTTGTACAATATCCACAGTTTTGTCTTGTGAACTGTACGTTTTGGGTTGTTGTCCTATTGAAATATGCAACGAGCGGAAAGTCTTAATTTATCCCTGCCAACATTTAAATTATCTTTTATATATTATAGGTGATACACATACAGTGCCATAGCGGCACTTTTTCCTTTTGTTTAAATGACTTAAGCATCTCCTCGCATGTACTATGTACACCACTCTGGCTGGGGAAAACTRGCGCACCCTACGACAACAACACTACACTCAGCTAGCGATCGCCGCAAGACGACACCATACGCCATCAACCTAACAAAAGGAATTGGATAATTGCTTACGGACTTCGCACGTCAACATCCGTCCTAAACAATTCGACAGGTCAATTCGCTACCTCAACACTCTACCGCGATTATCCAATTCGACCTCGATTCGCGGAACCTCGATCGCCAACTCCGGCAAATGAGTATCTTTATAAATAGGCTGTTCACGATAAGGTGGTTATCGGGTTATGTGGTTATGTGATTAAGTAAACAACAACAAAATGCGGTATGACARAATAACCAACTTTGACCAACCCAGACCCTTGTTTACAGATTATGTGGTTGTTTGCTTATTTCCAGTGTTAGAAAGTCGTGGGAGTTTTACTAAATGGCAGCACAAAAAATAAATAAAACCTAAGCGAATGGCATTTCCATTTATATTTTCTAATTGGAAATTCTGCTATTAACAGCTGTTTTTTGTTTACAATTGCATTGTGACACTGTTCAGGGCGCAAGATGTCTGCAAATTTTATACGAAGAATCTTTTGAACTCTTAAAATTTGGATTATTTAATAAGCACATACCTTCAATAAAGTCCATTTCCTGAATAACAAAACTTATTTTAAATTCAATTATGTTGTTTTTTAAACTTTGTTTAGGCATTTTATAAGTAGAAATTTCATTGAACTTAAAATGTAAACAATGAACAACTCTTTGTATAAAAATAAGCATACAACCATACAATATGGGATGTTCACGGATCATAGCTGTCTCTTATACACATCTAGATGTGTATAAGAGACAGTTTCTATACAAACACATATGTACAAACATATATCAAAACTATGGACAAAATTCCCACTTTAACTAAAAACATTACACTAAAAACAACACACAAACCGGGCGTGAAATCGCGAAACTAAAAATATACATACCAACAAATTAAGCGGGCGCGAATCTAAAACAACATAAAATAAACAAAACAACAAACACAAAAAAAAAAAAAACAATTCAAAAATTTACATGCCTTACCTTATAAATATAATATATTTGTACATATAATCATACGGCATACAATCTACCACTCTCGATATACCCTACGTTGGGTAATATTAAACAATTAAATTTTAAGTAGTTATTTTAATTAAAAAGTAAAGTCAATATAAGCGCATAACTAAATGCTCTTAATTTACTTTAATATAAAACTAAAACATACAAAAGGCTCGGCTAAACAACAATTATTAATGTGAAAAATATATATTTAAGCTTACGTACATATATATACTATATATGTCCATATATTAAAACATACATATATTTTGAAAGTCCGAACTGCAAATATCCCGCAATACCCCTTGTTCTTTGGCAAACAAAAACAAGCAGGATTGCGTACATAAAGCAAATTGATCTCTCTAACGAGCTCTCAATTGCTCAAGATAACCATACTAATAAACACACAAACAATCCGTACATACTTATGTAAATAGCGCATTGATCCTCTCAGCGAGCTCTCATTTGCATAAAACATAAGTACCTTCACACATRTATACAATTCCAAGTATTAGGGTGTATCCAAATACTTACATAAGAACGTAAAAGGTATTTATAAATTAAAAGTGCGGATATTKGCAAACTTAAAACTAAAATACAATAAATAAATATTATTTTTTCGCAAATAAACAGAAATGGTAATAATAACAAGAAATAACATATTCCTTTGTTAGCAACCTAAACTGAAAATAAAAACATTTACCTAAAAAAGTTTCAATTCAATTTCCGTATTCAAATCAGTTTGCTCTGAGGAAAATTTAATTCGTTTGAGAAATATATTAATACACAAAATATCGAAAATGATTCTTAATAACACAAATCATAATACACCTGCAGGAGCTACACGCTCAAAACAGGCTATTAAATTCATTTCAGAAAGTGACAGTTTAACAAGATACTGCACTAGATTTGCCTCTTCACCGATTCAAGAAAATTCTSAATCGTTATTAGAAATAAAAAGCCAAAATCTTAAAATTTTCTGGACTCGTCTCCAATCGGCTCATGACGCCATCGTAGAATCTGACKATTCACACCTACCACAAAATTTGAAACAATCGGCTTATGCAATATATGAAAACTGCTTAGACCAATATGAAGAAACAAAAGCTATGATCTCTGATCAACTAAAGCTAATAAAAGCAATTGCACCTACTCCCCACAGTAGAGTAGAGCTGCCACAAATAGACAGTCAAAAGGTAAGTTCAGGTATCCACCTCGAGGTGCCCGCATGTGACACAGAAACATTCTATGGAGGTTATGAAGAATGGCTGTCTTTCCGGGACATGTTTACAGCCGTTTACATCAACCATCCACAACTATCAGAAGCACAAAAATTGTATCATATCAGATACAAAACTAAAGGTCAAGCAGGCGAAATAGTCAAACAGTTCGCATTAAATGACGATAATTTCAATTTGGCTTGGGAAGCAAAAAGACTAGATATGAAAACGAAAGAATACTGGTCGATAAGCAAGTAACGATACTATTAAACTTGCCTAAAATCAAGAATGAAACAAGTGAAGAATTTGTAAGACTACAATCCACTGTTTCTAATTGTTTGTCGATTCTGTCGACACGAAATATTCCCACAGACAGCTGGGACCCAATTCTGGTAAACATTTGCATCGCCACATTACCAGAAAAGTCGCTACTTCGATGGGAGCAATCGCTCTCATCACGAAAAAAAGTGCCCAACGTGGCAACAAATGAAAGATTTTCTCACCACCCAATATGAAATTGCGGAAAGGTTAGAAGAAAAAATAANTCCACAACTATCAGAAGCACAAAAATTGTATCATATCAGATACAAAACTAAAGGTCAAGCAGGCGAAATAGTCAAACAGTTCGCATTAAATGACGATAATTTCAATTTGGCTTGGGAAGCAAAAAGACTAGATATGAAAACGAAAGAATACTGGTCGATAAGCAAGTAACGATACTATTAAACTTGCCTAAAATCAAGAATGAAACAAGTGAAGAATTTGTAAGACTACAATCCACTGTTTCTAATTGTTTGTCGATTCTGTCGACACGAAATATTCCCACAGACAGCTGGGACCCAATTCTGGTAAACATTTGCATCGCCACATTACCAGAAAAGTCGCTACTTCGATGGGAGCAATCGCTCTCATCACGAAAAAAAGTGCCCAACGTGGCAACAAATGAAAGATTTTCTCACCACCCAATATGAAATTGCGGAAAGGTTAGAAGAAAAAATAACCAAAACAAAGAACATTAAAYACGACCCAAATAGAAGCTTAAATAGACCCCAAGCTAGAAGCAAAAACAAATCAAATAGAATTTTTAACAAAATACAAACGTTCACATCCGAACAGAAAAAACAAACGTCATGCGAACTATGCACAAGAGGGCATAAACTTAAATCTTGCGAGAGGTTTAAAAACTTAACAGTTAACGAACGAAATAATTTTGTCAGGTCAAAAAGACTTTGCACAAATTGTCTGTCACATGCGCATACATATAAAAATTGCAAAAGCAAATTCAATTGCATCTATTGTCACAAAAGACACCACTCAATGCTTCATTACAGCATATATCCCATCTCACCCCAAAAAAGTGCTTATACAAAAAGAACCATGGGCTTAATTGCAAAAGCAAATCCCGAATTCCACAATTCTAAAGATTGCCAAGAGGCACCATGTTGCCCAAAGGCAGAAAAAATTCAAACGCTGCACAGCGAAACGCAAAGTGGACTAGTTACAGAACCAGTTACCACCATACCARCTCAAGTTGAGAACAAAAACCTTMATTCACAATTAAGTAAATCGCAAAAGTTAAAGAAACTTCCATTAACCAACAAAACTATAAAAGATCAGTATTGTAAGCGCTACTCGAAAGCCGCAACTACTCGATCAAATAATGGCCGGTACGTCGTACGACTACCACTAAAGCCACAATTTTCCAATACTCCACAAATTGGTATAAAAAATAAAGTCAGATTTACCTCTGACAGTCAATGTATTAAAAGAACATACTAATTTTCGGCCCCGCAGGATGGCTTTCGCCAATAATGAAAAAAAAAAGGAAATCCCAGAGCGGTGGCGGGCTACTAAACGCCAAATTAGTGCGCACGCACTGAAACATAAAATATAATATAACATAATTGTATCAAAAAGTCGAAAAACCGACACCTTTCATACATTTTCAAAAATAAATAAAATCTCAAAAGTGAGTTGAGGGATCACCATACTCCCAATGCTATCAAGTGACGCACCTACCCTTACAAAAAGCAAAGGTTGCTCTTATCGCATCTATCTAAGCGCTCATCATATGGGTGAGTTATGGAAATGAAATCAACTGTACAAAACTTTAAATTAAGTATAACGAATTATCTACACTACTAAGCCGTTCTCCATTCACGGTCACCTCACGCAAGATCCCTCAAATTTCTTAGTCCTAACTCAAAGGCTAAAGAGTACCCATTCTGGCCACACATGAGCCATGAGCCAGGCGTGCAGATACTATCCTTTATAAGCCGATTTATTTGCCGATAATACAGAAAAGGCTAGTAATAAGTCATCTACAAAATAACTATCAAAGAAACAACCGCTTTAAATAATAACTACGAAATCAGTTACAAACTCGTAAATGCGCAATATATAGTTTCATATTGTACGCACAGAAAATCATAACATAAAAACGAGTATATTTAAAACCAAAGCCGTTTCCAACATTTATATGTAGCAGGTGTTCTGTGCCCTCGGCTACTCTACCAGCAATACGTCGAAATACAGGCACCAGCGTATACGTAATACTAGGCAAAATATTCGCCTAGGGGGCCCAGGATGTTTAAATGACTTAAGCATCTCCTCGCATGTACTATNATCACCATACTCCCAATGCTATCAAGTGACGCACCTACCCTTACAAAAAGCAAAGGTTGCTCTTATCGCATCTATCTAAGCGCTCATCATATGGGTGAGTTATGGAAATGAAATCAACTGTACAAAACTTTAAATTAAGTATAACGAATTATCTACACTACTAAGCCGTTCTCCATTCACGGTCACCTCACGCAAGATCCCTCAAATTTCTTAGTCCTAACTCAAAGGCTAAAGAGTACCCATTCTGGCCACACATGAGCCATGAGCCAGGCGTGCAGATACTATCCTTTATAAGCCGATTTATTTGCCGATAATACAGAAAAGGCTAGWAATAAGTCATCTACAAAATAACTATCAAAGAAACAACCGCTTTAAATAATAACTACGAAATCAGTTACAAACTCGTAAATGCGCAATATATAGTTTCATATTGTACGCACAGAAAATCATAACATAAAAACGAGTATATTTAAAACCAAAGCCGTTTCCAACATTTATATGTAGCAGGTGTTCTGTGCCCTCGGCTACTCTACCAGCAATACGTCGAAATACAGGCACCAGCGTATACGTAATACTAGGCAAAATATTCGCCTAGGGGGCCCAGRATGTTTAAATGACTTAAGCATCTCCTCGCATGTACTATATACACCACTCTGCCWRGGKAAAACTGGCGCACCCTACGACAACAACACCACACTCAGCTAGCGATCGCCGCAAGACGACACCATACGCCATCAACCTAACAAAAAGGAATTGGATAATTGCTTACGGACTTCGCACGTCAACATTCGTCCTAAACAATTCGCTACCTCAATTCGTCCCATACAGTTCGCCCATCACTTTTYCGCTTATACACTGCGCCGCTTCAACACTCTACCGCGATTATCCAATTCGACCTCGATTCGCGGAACCTCGATCGCCAACTCCGGCAAATGAGTATTTTTATAAAATCTTTATAAAATATGAATTTAATTTACAAATAAAATTCTTTAAATATACATACAGTATATAAAGTGTTTTTTTATTTTAATTAAAGCAGTAGTGTGTGCTCCATAAGATATTAAATACAATACAATACTTTTGTTGCTAGTGTGGTGTGATCACAAAATATAMATAAATGCTAAATTGGGCATCCAATTTAATCACCTTTGCATTTCAGAATTCACTTTTTGCCAAACTTTATTGCCATAATCAGGTCCAAATATGTTGAACTTCCATCGTTACTAAAATTTACTGCTTTATTCATGGAGTGCGCTCTTTATACCAAAAGCTATAAGCGTCATACGTACAGTTTCTTCGCTGACACGTATTCCAGCATTCAAAGCGAGACTTTGATTAAGTTCTGAAGCGGATTTTATTTAATTTTTCTCACGTTAACGGCTTTATCATAATTTTGAACTTCATCGAATCCCTTTACAAATTGTTACGGAAGGTTGAAACACTTCTATTGGTAAATTTTAATATCTTCTGCAAGATTTTTTGCTTCTTCCWTCCGAAGATATTAAATACTAATCTTTTTTCTTCGAATTTGGTTTCTTTTAATTTTTTATTTATATTGAAAGATGGAGGACAGGATTATCTTGCGCAGTATAAATGGTTTGTTAGTGATGAGAATTATTAGGGGAGAATATTAATTTGATGAAGGCGAAGTTTTTTAGGGATTATAGRAATTTGTTCGCATACCGCAACTAACTATACAAGAAAATCTTAATCCATACTGTTTTTGGGTCCAAACCGGACCCGAAGAATTTTTTTCTGCAATCACCACCTTGGTTATATGCAATACATATATGGAGCAAATTTTGTTCAGAGCTTAAGATTCCTAGGGAGTGTACCTTACATTAAGTTGCCCCATACTACCAACGTATAATTTCGACACTAGCCTCTAGGGGTTTCAAACTGGGATATACTTGTATATAGTCCTAAAGAGCAAAGCTCTTAGTCAATACCAGACGACAATGTCAGGGCATAATTATCTAGTCAGGTTCGCCAGATATTACCATCTTGAGCGATGGTTTCATAAATTGTATAACCAGTCGATCTTTGCTAATTACCACATTAGACCATCGTCCATAATTATTCCAATCGCAAACCTCTCCTTTACCATACTGAAAACACTTTCACCGAACAAAATCGTTGGCGAACGTCAATTCTGCAAGGTGAGTGCTACTTCATTCCCAACTGGAACAATCGTGGACCTCCGCTTCAGTTACCCAAACTAAGCAGCAATTGTAATGATTGAGCAGGACACCGACAAAAGGTTGATCCCTGTGATTCCGCAAAAAGGATCTCACTTTGGTAAATTAACATTAGCGGACGAAAAGAGTAGGGAATTTGAAGACCTATAACTTTTTCACTTTTTCTAGTTGAAATGTATCATTTATGCTATCTAACCCCTCAGTCAGTGTTAATAAAAAAATATTTTTTCTTCGCATATTTTTATATTTAAAAATTTAAATTTTAAATTTTTAGTAGTTTCATGTAAGGGCATCAGTCAGCTACAATAATGTAAAGTGCGCAGTATTTACGGTGTTTCCGAAGAAGGTCAATCTGCGTTCCACTTACCTTCGCTGATAAGTAGATACAGAGTATCTCAGAAAGGCGAAATTGTCTAAATCTATTCGTCCAGACGTGATAAACAGATGGGAGTAAAATATCTAATCAAGGTTTTGCATTTGCCCCGAGCATTCTGAACATCGTCACCTATAATGCAATACATGTTATCATCAAAAAATTGAAATTGGGTTTCTAAATATACCCAATGTGTGCTAAGGGGGAGCGGAGATTCCCCTACTGAAAGATGGTAAAATTATAAACGCCTCCCTAGCTCGTGTCATAAATCAGAAACCACCCTAAGATAGGACGATGCTATTAGCGTTAGAGTTCATAAAAACTTTTAATACAGTCAATAAAGCATCGAACCGTTTACACTGCATCGTAGTCTGAAGGTGTGGACCATGAACTATCTGCTTAAACAAAGGGTTGCGCATGATGATGGCCTCTTCCTGCCGCTGGGTCTACTCATTGAATCCGTTTCGAATGAAAAATTTGCCGATTCGATCGAAAAAATTACCTTAATCATTAAAATCGTAATAAAAATAAAATTTTCGTTGAAGTTGAACTCACTCACGGACTCGATAAAATACACTCCGCGGCCAACACCATAGATGGCGCTAATTTCGAAATCATTAAATCTTCAAAATCGAGAAGTCTTCTAAAGTGGCGGAGTTTAAAAAATGGGGTATTTGTAAGAATACAATATGGAGGCTATAAATTATGTTAGAATGTGTATTTTAGACACAAGAGACAAAAAGATGAGAAGTATACATTTAAGAATTTTCATAAAAATGGAAAAAGTTCGACCTATTGTGTGGACCTATTTTATGTTTGCAATTCCAAATAATATAGAAATAAGCTCTATACATACAAATGTTTAAAACATTCAAAATTTTAACTGTACTGCAGTAACTGCAGCAAACATTTYGGATTAGATCTCTGCTAAAGTACCAGTTATAATAGTGCACTTAATACAATTTATTCCAAATTTCAAATACAAAATTAATCACCATACAGTGCGTGCCTCAAATCTAGCAAAAAATGGAAATACGAGCGCAAAAAGCTGTTTCTGACCACCCGACTGCGTTATGAGGGCGATTTCGCAAAAAAGGTCAGTGATGTGGGGAAGAATATTAAAGAAGTTGACGCCAAATTCCCATTCAGCCGTATAACCAGCAAATTTCTCAATTTTATGGTAATGTACAAACGAATTAAGAAGAGAAACAATACATCAGGAGAAGCTGCCACCCACTGGGAATTTTACGAGGAAATGGACGATATTTACGGCACTCGCAGCGATGTGACCGTTCCTCAGGAGACTTTAGATTCATCGCTACATGATGTATTGAGTGGAACCGGTGTACTAACGATTTTCGTGAATTAGATATCACATCGCCAAAGTCAAAATCAGATGGATAGAAGTGCGTGGTTCTAAGTTTTTTGGAAAAAGAAGCCCTTGCAGACAAAGAAATTTTAAAAGAGTTGATGCAGGTAGAAAAAGAAAAGCTGGAAGTGGAAAAGCAAAAAGTGGAAGAAATGCGAAGCCTGCTACAGACATCTATGTCTAATAACCAATATAATACATTACTGACAGAGTTTAGTTAGCTGTGAATAGCACAATTACGACTTTCTTTCAATGTTATATTTTTGAATAATAGTAACATATATTTCATTTTAAATGAATTTATTTATTTATATCTTTAAAGCACTTGAAGTACAAATTATAAATAAATGTTATTACATCTTTAAAAATAAAATATTAAATTTCACAGTTTAATGGGGAAGTAAGTATATGATTGTCAAATATCTTATAAAGATATAGTAAACTAAAATTCAAATTAAAAATTACAGATTACAGATTAATTTAGCAAGAAAACAAACATTACAAGAGGATTGAGAATTAACATGTGGACCCTTGTTTCAGCCATTGCACATAAGCATGTAAATATTAAGCTGAAAGTAAAATAGTTAGATTACTTCTTTTTCGTCTTCTTCTCTTAATAAATTTGTGGAGACATCAGGTTGTGAATTATATTCAACGTCTGTTTGATTTATTTTAGTTTCTTCGTCAATATTACAATCTTCGTTGTCAATAATAAAATTGTGAAGCACCATACAAGCCATTATTATGTGCTTTGCCAAGACCAAGTTCTGGATTTCAAGACAACTAAGAATCCGAATTTTTTTTTTTTCAAAAACCAACCAGTTCGACGTGTTCTCCATAATGGCTTTAATTGGCATTTGGCTAATAGTTTTMCAGAATCCCGAATTTTTGAGCACCTTTCTTCTAATGTGCTTTTTATCATTATTATTTTTGAAATGGCTTAAAATGCACACTCTTTTATATTTTGATTTAAATGTTTTACGAAAATTTGAATACTATTTGTGAATTTATTTTCAGATAAACGCAAAAAAAAACGTTTACAATTGCACTCTTGGTTTTATTTTGATCCATTTTGATCACGGTAGAGGGGGAGTAAAGTCACTACCAGCTGATGTTATGTAAACAAAGCCACAGCTGAGAGGTACCACTGTAGAAATGTCAAGGGGAGTCCGGGGTTGAGTTTCTATTGGAATCCAAGATGACCGACTTTTAACCGRAAAATGGTTGCATTGTGTTATTTTCTAAAAATTAATGGAAAAGTTGTCCCAAAAATATTGGTATATAACCAACTGTAATATATTTTCAAAAGAAAATATTTTTATTTTAATATATGTTTTTAAAGATGAGAACAATATGAGCAAATACATGAAAAATTAAGTTTTTTATTTATGCCTGTTTTTGATTGTGGTAAGTCCACCACAGAAAAATTTTATGAACAAATAAGCAACCAAGCCGAAAGGTGGGGTCCAGAATATGCTCATTCACAGCCATATTCATAACGCAGGTTTTGTCAAGACACTTTGTTTTAATTTATTTCATGGAACAATCCTTTACTATGGTTTATTTAGTTATTTGAATCTGGAAGATGGAATAAGTGTTTGGAAAGAAAGATAAATAACAGATCGACTGGGATTTTATTCCAAAGAAAGTACGAAATAACTAAACATGGCTTCGTTCATTAATATTGCTTACCTAACCGGTGCTGTTCCAATTTTATGATTTAAGAGATGAAAAAGCGATACGCGATGCTGTGAAGTACTCAAATGTAGTTATCACCTTAGTTGGTCGTGAATTCGAGACAAAATTTTAAATTCAATGAAGTGCTCGTCGCTTTGCTAGATAAGCTAAAATTAAACTTTATTTAATAGGAGTTACCATGTATTTTTAATTTTTTTTTTTTTTATAGAATCAGCAAAGAAACTGTACAACGTTTGATTATTTGTCTGACTTAAACGCTAGGCCCAAACCAATGAGCTTTGTGCWTGAGGGTGGAAGTAACTTTTTGAAGAGCAAATACTATGGTGAATGTGCAGTTCGGATGTTGCACAAGTTATTGTCAATTGCGCTAAGGATCCCGATCAAGCTGTTGGGTAGGTTTTGAGCAAAATTGAATTTACATACTTTTTAATATGCTAAACCCTTAACGCCCACCTTGCAGACCAAAGCGTTACCAGTTGAGCGCATTACTTGATTGGTTCCATCGTGTTATGCGCAAAGATGAAAAATGGTGGGGATACCGTCGTTAAGACATGCGTTGCGATCCTACCTTCCTATTGAAAGTCAAGTTCACTGAGCTTATCTGTCCTGGACAACCTATTGGTGAGGAGCGTATCGATCGCGAATGTATTACCGATGTCATTTGGGTGTACAATTGACCTCCATGGAAGAGCAATTACTATAAAACAAAAAAATGTAGTTTGGTTAATAATGAACCGCTMTTAAAAATTAAGGAATTTGAGATGTATTTTTATTTTGGCCAWATAAGTTATTATCGATTAGGATAATTTCAAATGGAGTATATTTCGAACAATCATTTTTTGTTTTCAAATATTATGCCAGTATTGCTATTGAGCAGGGCAAAATAGTGTTGCRTAAGCTAATTTAATTTTACTACTATATAGATATTGCAAAATCAAAAAATAATTCCTTTAAGAATCCTTTTTTATTTAAAAACTTATTTTATAACTAAGAAATAATATAGTAAATCTGATAGGATGGTCAAATACTCCATTTGCGATCGAGTAGGATTCCTGATCGCCTTCTTATAGCTAAATTCTGACTCAAAAATTTATGCTTAAAACATAAGAAATATGGTTATTATAATTATCTCTTGACTTATCTTACAATAAAAATTGTGTTTTACTGTGCGGACGAATTATTACGATATGTAATAACCAAATTTTTCGAAAATAGTTACCTCTTTTGGTCCACTCATTATCAAAAATAATTTCCAATTTGTTCATGAATAAGTTAACCAAAAACGCTAAAAAATATATGTATAGCATATTTATTTATATCAAGAAGAAATAATTAAATCTTTTGATGGCAGCATTAAATTTCATTCTATAAGCAAAATTTAAAATAGTATTTATAAATGTATAAATATAATACTGTAAATTTATAATTTAATATTAAAGCATTTGTGCTATACGCAACCCGTCTTAACCTCTCGCCACCCTTATTCACCAGAGGTGGCCATGATGTTTTTATTGTGAACGTACACTTGGGGGGTAGGATAAGGACTGTGAATGGCTCTTTTACTACGGTGAATGGGACTTTCCCTACTCCCTTGTACCATGATTTTTTTACGCTCGTTGAATTTAAATTTCTAAAACAGCTGTTTGCAAAAATAAACTTTGCAGTAAAAGTGTTGTAAAACGTATAAATGTACAATGCATAGTAGTGCGATGTTATTTGATATGTATAAATACTGTAGTAAAACCGTAAGCCCAGTAGTACGTTTTCGAAGTCAGCCGTACCCTCCACAGGGTTGTGCGGTGTTTGAGACCCGTCTCGTAAAAAAAACGCACCCAATGAAAAAGAACAACAAGCCTTGGATGAAAGACCTCCCTTTTGACGACGACCATGGCCATCAAATTAAGGATTATGATTTGAGGGCATGCACCTGGAATGTCCGGTCCCTTAATAAGGAAGGTGTTGCTGCTCAGCTGGTTGATGTCCTCGTGAAAATAAAGGCTGACACCACCACTGTCCAATAAATGCGTTGGACGGAACAAGGGCTGAGGCGAGTAGATTCTTGAGGAATTTGAGGTGGCCATATAAAGGAGCGCAAATTCGGTGTAACATTTACTCCTGTGGATGAACGTCTAGCTACAATTCGCATCAAAGCGAAGTTCTTTAACATTTCGCTGATTTGCGCTCTCGCCCCAACGGAAGAGAAGGACGTTGGGACCAACCGAAACTATTGGTTTTCGGAAAACTCAAAAGAACAGCAGTTCCGTGTCGCAGCGGAGAGAAAACTGACTGTCTAACTCGCAACTTTATAATCGATCATATCACGTGCGGGATTTGATAGATAACGATGATGAAGAGTGAAGCGAGACGCATTTGCAGACATAAAAAATAAGGTGAATAATTACTAAATTGGAGAGACCGAAATGCGTAAATATGCCTGTTAAGCTTTGCACATAAGCTTTGTRCCCAGCGCATTGGAAACGTACGTTACGAAACGTTATTTTAATTCTTAAACCCGAAAAACCGGAACATCTAGTTAATTCTTATCGACCAATTAGTCTACTGCTAATTATCTCGAAAGTATCTGAAAGAATACTTATACGTAAACTTTTGCCAGTGTTGGAAGAAAACCAGCTTATTCCGAAATTATCAATTTGGCTTCAGAAAATTTCATGGCACAATTGATCAATGTAATAGGGTAGCACTCTTTACAACTGATACTATGGAAAATAATAAATACTGCTCTGCTGTGTTCCTTGGTGTCCGCCAAGCATTTTACAAAGTCTGGTATCTAGGCCTAGTATTTAAATTAAAAGAAAAACTACCAATGCTTATTTCCTGCGATTGAATTTTCTTGTACGAGTATCCAGCTCTAAAGAAATCTAGTACTAATTTTTAATAAATTTTTTCAATGAAATGCTTGGAAAAACTAGTTTTGCGAAGAAACATGAAATCAAGAATTGTTTCCTGAATGAAAATCAAAGTAATCATTAAATTTAAAATTAAATTTTAAATTAAATTTAAAATTAAAAATTAGATAAAATCATTATTGAGAAATTTAATTCATTTTCAAGTTTTGTATAAAACTTTCCATTCTATATTGATATTCCTTAAATTATTATGAAAATATTTATATACTTACACACATAAGTTTATTTTCTCTTGCTCTTCTAATAAGGATCATTCACAATGCGTTACCAGCTGTCAAAATTACTTGAGTACAGCTCAAGAAGTAATGAATTGCTTTTATTGGGCGATTACTTAAGAGCTTATTAAATGAGATGAACTAACCTTTCCACCAAACTCTTTATTTCCTCTATGGTTCTTACAAAACCTGATAATATTTGTATGATGTGCATACCGCAAAACGAAAATGACTGAAGAGGACCAAAGTAACATCACTCGGCTGTTTGGTTTGCGTTGTTGTCTCAAAAGTTAACTTGATTCGTTGCGAAAAAATACATTTGTTGTCCACTTTTAAAAATAATATTTCTGTTAACGTTGAAATAGCTTCAGCAGTTTCGAAGATGCATACATTAAACCATTTTGAGGGCGGAATCTGGCTGCGATWTAGAATAGTATCCCCCTATTTCGGGGTTAAAATGGGTATGTATGGATAGAAGAGGACCTCCAGATCAAGAATATATATACTTACGTTATTATGGCCTATGCCATCAAAATAAAAAAATAAAATATCAAACTTGATTAAAATTGAGTGAGTCTTTATTTGTTAGATGGTGACTTAAGACTGAATTTACATTTTATCATCCGCAGGAATGAATCTTCATTTTTTCTGTTGACATATAAACCAAACCTTTAAACAAAGCAAATTTTGCAAACCGTGTATGTATGGCAGAATACGTCACTGCCCTTCCCTTAAAGAGAAGACGACATGGGTTTCGGTCTCTTCGGCTAAACAACTCAACACTAAAGTTAGGGCCTCTTCTAATTCAATTTCCTGCGGCATATTCTGATTTGGTTTTCTTAATTTTGCATATAGCTTTATATATGGATTTTGAGTAACACACTTTGAGTATAAGAATAATAAAATAAGTGCAGTGGTTATAATAATTATTAGAATATAAAGTGTAGTGTTGTTTTGTGAAATGAGTTCGACAATATCGTTGTGTTGTACAGATTCGATTTTTGTTACGCTTATCGGTGTATATAATGGGGTTAGGTCTATTTCTGGACTTAACAGGTTTTCACTTAGGATTATGTTATTAATTTCTATTTTGCATTGCGTTATCTTTAAAATTTTGTTTGCTTCTATTTCTGTATTATTGTTTGAATTTTAACAGCTTTGTTTGAGACTGGTTTTGGGAAAATTCCAAGTAATGATTTTATTAGGCTCAATGTATTTTATTATATCTCTAGTGTTTACTGGCTTGAAGTTACAAATTGGATTTAAACGTTTGATAATATTGGTGTCGTACAGGGTGGCTGATGAAAGCCGCTACCAAAAAAAAAAAATTAAATAACTTTTCTTCTATTTAATGAATCTGGTTAATTTTTATTTTATTTTGCAGATTGACTTTTACATTTAACAAAAATGGATAACTGGGACACTGAAACAAGAATTTGGATTGTCCGCCGCTATCACGCACTGGAGTCCGTAGTTTCGGTTCAAAGAGAGTATAGGCGCACGTTTGGCGGCAATCCTCCGAGCAGATGGACCATAATGAGACTTGTTAACAATTTTGCCGAGCATGGTACTGTCAACAGAAGACCTTACCATCGAAACCCTTCAGTTCGAACGGAGGAAAGCTGCTGCCATACAAAACAATCCACGTGTTTCGACAAGAAGCTTATCTGCTCAAATGGGTGTAATTTATTGTTTATTCCTTTATTTTCATTATTATAGACTTCATTCATTCTTTCAAAATAGGATTCTGTGTCTGTATATTCTAGCTGATAGCCGATGGAGTCTGGGAGGGGATCATTTTAAGTGTGTTTGTTAGTAAATAGTTAGTAGGTATGTGCGATAAAATTAATAATTGATTATCATTGTAAATTATCCAAGTGGATGTTTTAATGCTTAAAATATTTTGGCTGTCAATGTTTTCGAGTTTGTCGTAATTCAATACTTTGGGGTTAAACGTCCTAGTTTAGAGAGTTAAATTCTCACTTCTATGTCCGCTATGTATTCCAAAAATTGCATTAGTTCGTATAAAAGGGCGTTAATTTGGTTCYGAATGTTTCTAGGGTTTTCCATGTTTTGCATTCCAGTATTTATTAGTTGTGTGGCGTTGTTTAATTCATGTACCCTCAACGAGTCGTGCGTCCTTGCCTCCAATTTTTTTTTTTTTTTTTGTATCTCAATGATGAGCCCACAATGTTAAAAAGTCCACGTTCTCCCTGCTCTTGTAGTGTAAGTTTACCCCATTTAACTCTTTTTTAGTTTATTGTATAAAAATTTGATTTGTGGTGCCTGGTAACCGCCACGCAGCTTTTCTACAAAGTAAGTTCTGTTACCTGTTTTATTTTTGTCAAGTTGATGGTTAAACACTTGTAGAACCCCCAAAGGTGATTTAGTCACTGATGCCCAGATCATACTTAAATTATGGAGGCAACACTCCTCCAGTCTGCTGAATGGCAGTGAATGCACAACGCCAGGAGAAGGCAAACCCGATTCCCCAATCGATGGCGAACAACAAAGCGGCGGGGGCTGATGGATTACCGGCCGAGCTATTCAAACACAATTGATAAGGATCATGCATCAGCTTCTTTGTAAAATATGGTCGGATGAAAACATGCCCAACCTTTTGAATTTAAGTGTGCTATGCCCAATCCACAAAAAAGGAGACCCCACAATCTGCGCCAACTACCGTGGGATTAGCCTCCTCAAGGTTTTATCGAGCGTATTGTGTGAAAGATTAAAGCCAGAAAAGACCCGTGAAAAATTATATAATCTGGCATCTCTCGTGTTCAGCTGTGTAATTTCCAGCTATTGTAAATTTGTTTAATTTATACTTTAAAACTGTTGTGAAAATTTTTGAAATAAGTAAAGATAAGTACCCCTGTGATATTTTTCTATTAAAGCATTTGAAATTWAMTTAARTTGTSTGTTGACAATTTTAATTTATTCCGCCGAGTCACTTTCAATTTGTTTTTGTTGCTATATTCTAAAATAGTGCAATTGTTGGTGTTAACTTATATTGCTTATCTAAATATCTTGTTTTTATTCGTTTTCCATCTTTGTTCACAGCTGTTTGCGAGTTTCTTACCTTTCGGGTATCACAGTGCATCTCAAACTGCTCACTACATTGGTTGTTGCCTTTGATAACTTATATTGCATTTATTTGTTATAAATATTTTTGTCATTTCTCTTTCTACTTTTATTATTTAATTTTTTATATTTTTATTTACATTTTTTTACTGCTGTTTATTATCATTATGACTTGCAATTTCCCCAATTGTTCTGTTAAAAGCGAGTCGGAACTCTTTGTTTCTTGCTGGCTGTGTGACGGGCTTGCCCATCTGAAATGTGCTGGACTGACAGGAAGAATTTTGGATTTTTTCTTGACAGTAAGGGTTTACGCTGGTCTTACATTAAATGAAGACCAACTGAAATTGATTTATTTAAAGTTTTTAAGCAGGCGCGCATAAACCCTTACAAATAAATTCAGGCATTATGAAACGTTGTTTCAATCATTTAAATGCCTGAATGACCAGGAAGATAATCCAAAATCTTCCAATAAACGTAAACGTCCGTCTGATGAAGCAACCACTGCTTCTTCCTTAAAAAGAATGCCTCCACCCAATATTGATCTCATCAATCTTTCTTCCCCTTGTCCACAAGGAGAGAAGGTCTCGTCTGGTCAGAATACAGAGAAAGCTGTTACTGAGCATGGTAAGCGAAAACCTTCTCAGGATCCGCTTCCGAATAACTGTAGGTAATCCCCTACCCTAGGTCAGGTAGTAATAATTTAATTGTAACACCGCGGAAAAAAGCAATAATTATCTCAAGACTTGTTGCGGATACCACCGTCGATGACATGAAGAGTTATATCTCGTCGAAACTAAAATCGGAAGATGCAGACGTCCGAAAATTTAATTTCAAATGCGACATTGATATTTAATCTTTCAAGATCGACATATCCGCTGACAATTTTCAATTGGCTCTTGACAACTCATTCTGGCCATCTGGGGTCTTTGTGTGCGAATTTGAGCATAAACGTTTTAAACCCCCTGCAGTCGTCAGTAAAATGCCAAAAAAAAGCGTTGATACAAAAAACTGATTAGCAATAATTCGCTGAGTATTTATTATCAAAATGTAAGAGGCCTTAATACAAAACTTTCCGATCTGTATTTAAATAGCGTCAAATGTAATTTTAAAATCACTGCTCTCATAGAAACTCGGTTAAAGCCCCACATTTTTGATAGTGAAATATTCAATAGCGAATTTGAAATCTTTAGATATGTCCGGCTGAACAAGAAAGGTGGTGGTGTCTTGTTTGCTGTTCATTCTTCAATTTCATCTGAAAAAGTCGATGTTTCGCATGCAGACTTCATAGAATTTAAGTGCATTCGTATTTACGCTTATAGTGGCTATATCTACTTAACTTTATCTTATATACCGCCTCACTCGGACATATCTGTATATATGCAGCATGCTTCATTAATAAATAATGTTTTCTCAATGGCTAATAATACTGATTCCATGATTGTTTT